>NW_027463837.1:0-133471 GCF_050947455.1 Rhinoderma darwinii
GATGTTTTCCAGGCGAGCTATTCACAAGTAAATCCTAGACGCTCGATCTTGGTTGCTTTCGCTTTCGCGGCTGGCAGCAAAGTTCAGAACCATGTTTATGAGAATAACTTTTGAACCGTAAGTCACAGACGCTCGCTCTTGGCTGCATTCGTTTCAGCTCGTGGCAGCCAGTCTAAAAAAACACTATCTTGGACTTCTCTGGATGTTTCCCAGGCGAGCTATTGGCAGCATGTTTAGAACCACTGTTTCTGAGGCTAATTCTTGAATCGTAAGTCATAGACGCTCGATCTTGGCGGCATTCGTCTCAGCACCTGGAAATTAGTATAGAAGCACTGTTTCCCACGGTTTCTGAGGCTAATTCTTGAACCGTAAGTCTTAGACGCTTGATCTTGGCGGCATTCGTCTCAGCGCCTGGCAATTAGTATAGAAGCACTGTCTTTGACTACTCTGGATGTTTCCCAGGCGAGCTATTCACAAGTAAATCCTAGACGCTCGATCTTGGTTACTTTCGCTTTCGCGGCTGGCAGCAAAGTTCAGAACCATGTTTCTGTGAATAACTCTTGAACAGTAAGTCACAGACGCTCGCTCTTGGCTGCATTCGTTTCAGCTCGTGGCAGCCAGTCTAAAAAAACACTATCTTGGACTTCTCTGGATGTTTCCCAGGCGAGCTATTGGCAGCATGTTCAGAACCACTGTTTCTGAGGCTAATTCTTGAACCGTAAGTCATAGACGCTCGATCTTGGCGGCATTCGTCTCAGCGCCTGGCAATTAGTATAGAAGCACTGTCTTTGACTTCTCTGGATGTTTTCCAGGCGAGCTATTCACAAGTAAATCCTAGACGCTCGATCTTGGTTGCTTTCGCTTTCGCGGCTGGCAGCAAAGTTCAGAACCATGTTTATGTGAATAACTTTTGAACCGTAAGTCACAGACGCTCGCTCTTGGCTGCATTTGTTTCAGCTCGTGGCAGCCAGTCTAAAAAAACACTATCTTGGACTTCTCTGGATGTTTCCCAGGCGAGCTTTTGGCAGCATGTTCAGAACCACTGTTTCTGAGGCTAATTCTTGAACCGTAAGTCATAGACGCTCGATCTTGGCGGCATTCGTCTCATCGCCTGGCAATTAGTATAGAAGCACTGTTTCCCACTGTTTCTGAGGCTAATTCTTGAACCGTAAGTCATAGACGCTCGATCTTGGCGGCAGTCGTCTCAGCGCCTGGCAATTAGTATAGAAGCACTGTCTTTGACTTCTCTGGATGTTTTCCAGGCGAGCTATTCACAAGTAAATCCTAGACGCTCGATCTTGGTTGCTTTCGCTTTCGCGGCTGGCAGCAAAGTTCAGAACCATGTTTATGTGAATAACTCTTGAACCGTAAGTCACAGACGCTCGCTCTTGGCTGCATTTGTTTCAGCTCGTGGCAGCCAGTCTAAAAAAACACTATCTTGGACTTCTCTGGATGTTTCCCAGGCGAGCTTTTGGCAGCATGTTCAGAACCACTGTTTCTGAGGCTAATTCTTGAACCGTAAGTCATAGACGCTCGATCTTGGCGGCATTCGTCTCAGCGCCTGGCAATTAGTATAGAAGCACTGTTTCCCACTGTTTCTGAGGCTAATTCTTGAACCGTAAGTCATAGACGCTCGATCTTGGCGGCATTCGTCTCAGCGCCTGGCAATTAGTATAGAAGCACTGTCTTTGACTTCTCTGGATGTTTTCCAGGCGAGCTATTCACAAGTAAATCCTAGACGCTCGATCTTGGTTGCTTTCGCTTTCGCGGCTGGCAGCAAAGTTCAGAACCATGTTTATGTGAATAACTTTTGAACCGTAAGTCACAGACGCTCGCTCTTGGCTGCATTCGTTTCAGCTCGTGGCAGCCAGTCTAAAAAAAACACTATCTTGGACTTCTCTGGATGTTTCCCAGGCGAGCTATTGGCAGCATGTTTTGAACCACTGTTTCTGAGGCTAATTCTTGAACCGTAAGTCATAGACGCTCGATCTTGGCGGCATTCGTCTCAGCGCCTGGCAATTAGTATAGAAGCACTGTTTCCCACTGTTTCTGAGGCTAATTCTTGAACCGTAAGTCTTAGACGCTTGATCTTGGCGGCATTCGTCTCAGCGCCTGGCAATTAGTATAGAAGCACTGTCTTTGACTTCTCTGGATGTTTCCCAGGCGAGCTATTCACAAGTAAATCCTAGACGCTCGATCTTGGTTACTTTCGCTTTCGCGGCTGGCAGCAAAGTTCAGAACCATGTTTCTGTGAATAACTCTTGAACCGTAAGTCACAGACGCTCGCTCTTGGCTGCATTCGTTTCAGCTCGTGGCAGCCAGTCTAAAAAAACACTATCTTGGACTTTTCTGGATGTTTCCCAGGCGAGCTATTGGCAGCATGTTCAGAACCACTGTTTCTGAGGCTAATTCTTGAACCGTAAGTCATAGACGCTCGATCTTGGCGGCATTCGTCTCAGCGCCTGGCAATTAGTATAGAAGCACTGTTTCCCACGGTTTCTGAGGCTAATTCTTGAACCGTAAGTCTTAGACGCTTGATCTTGGCGGCATTCGTCTCAGCGCCTGGCAATTAGTATAGAAGCACTGTCTTTGACTACTCTGGATGTTTCCCAGGCGAGCTATTCACAAGTAAATCCTAGACGCTCGATCTTGGTTACTTTCGCTTTCGCGGCTGGCAGCAAAGTTCAGAACCATGTTTCTGTGAATAACTCTTGAACAGTAAGTCACAGACGCTCGCTCTTGGCTGCATTCGTTTCAGCTCGTGGCAGCCAGTCTAAAAAAACACTATCTTGGACTTCTCTGGATGTTTCCCAGGCGAGCTATTGGCAGCATGTTCAGAACCACTGTTTCTGAGGCTAATTCTTGAACCGTAAGTCATAGACGCTCGATCTTGGCGGCATTCGTCTCAGCGCCTGGCAATTAGTATAGAAGCACTGTCTTTGACTTCTCTGGATGTTTTCCAGGCGAGCTATTCACAAGTAAATCCTAGACGCTCGATCTTGGTTGCTTTCGCTTTCGCGGCTGGCAGCAAAGTTCAGAACCATGTTTATGTGAATAACTTTTGAACCGTAAGTCACAGACGCTCGCTCTTGGCTGCATTTGTTTCAGCTCGTGGCAGCCAGTCTAAAAAAACACTATCTTGGACTTCTCTGGATGTTTCCCAGGCGAGCTTTTGGCAGCATGTTCAGAACCACTGTTTCTGAGGCTAATTCTTGAACCGTAAGTCATAGACGCTCGATCTTGGCGGCATTCGTCTCATCGCCTGGCAATTAGTATAGAAGCACTGTTTCCCACTGTTTCTGAGGCTAATTCTTGAACCGTAAGTCATAGACGCTCGATCTTGGCGGCAGTCGTCTCAGCGCCTGGCAATTAGTATAGAAGCACTGTCTTTGACTTCTCTGGATGTTTTCCAGGCGAGCTATTCACAAGTAAATCCTAGACGCTCGATCTTGGTTGCTTTCGCTTTCGCGGCTGGCAGCAAAGTTCAGAACCATGTTTATGTGAATAACTCTTGAACCGTAAGTCACAGACGCTCGCTCTTGGCTGCATTTGTTTCAGCTCGTGGCAGCCAGTCTAAAAAAACACTATCTTGGACTTCTCTGGATGTTTCCCAGGCGAGCTTTTGGCAGCATGTTCAGAACCACTGTTTCTGAGGCTAATTCTTGAACCGTAAGTCATAGACGCTCGATCTTGGCGGCATTCGTCTCAGCGCCTGGCAATTAGTATAGAAGCACTGTTTCCCACTGTTTCTGAGGCTAATTCTTGAACCGTAAGTCATAGACGCTCGATCTTGGCGGCATTCGTCTCAGCGCCTGGCAATTAGTATAGAAGCACTGTCTTTGACTTCTCTGGATGTTTTCCAGGCGAGCTATTCACAAGTAAATCCTAGACGCTCGATCTTGGTTGCTTTCGCTTTCGCGGCTGGCAGCAAAGTTCAGAACCATGTTTATGTGAATAACTTTTGAACCGTAAGTCACAGACGCTCGCTCTTGGCTGCATTCGTTTCAGCTCGTGGCAGCCAGTCTAAAAAAAACACTATCTTGGACTTCTCTGGATGTTTCCCAGGCGAGCTATTGGCAGCATGTTTTGAACCACTGTTTCTGAGGCTAATTCTTGAACCGTAAGTCATAGACGCTCGATCTTGGCGGCATTCGTCTCAGCGCCTGGCAATTAGTATAGAAGCACTGTTTCCCACTGTTTCTGAGGCTAATTCTTGAACCGTAAGTCTTAGACGCTTGATCTTGGCGGCATTCGTCTCAGCGCCTGGCAATTAGTATAGAAGCACTGTCTTTGACTTCTCTGGATGTTTCCCAGGCGAGCTATTCACAAGTAAATCCTAGACGCTCGATCTTGGTTACTTTCGCTTTCGCGGCTGGCAGCAAAGTTCAGAACCATGTTTCTGTGAATAACTCTTGAACCGTAAGTCACAGACGCTCGCTCTTGGCTGCATTCGTTTCAGCTCGTGGCAGCCAGTCTAAAAAAACACTATCTTGGACTTTTCTGGATGTTTCCCAGGCGAGCTATTGGCAGCATGTTCAGAACCACTGTTTCTGAGGCTAATTCTTGAACCGTAAGTCATAGACGCTCGATCTTGGCGGCATTCGTCTCAGCGCCTGGCAATTAGTATAGAAGCACTGTTTCCCACTGTTTCTGAGGCTAATTCTTGAACCGTAAGTCATAGACGCTCGATCTTGGCGGCATTCGTCTCAGCGCCTGGCAATTAGTATAGAAGCACTGTCTTTGACTTCTCTGGATGTTTTCCAGGCGAGCTATTCACAAGTAAATCCTAGACGCTCGATCTTGGTTGCTTTCGCTTTCGCGGCTGGCAGCAAAGTTCAGAACCATGTTTATGTGAATAACTTTTGAACCGTAAGTCACAGACGCTCGCTCTTGGCTGCATTCGTTTCAGCTCGTGGCAGCCAGTCTAAAAAAAACACTATCTTGGACTTCTCTGGATGTTTCCCAGGCGAGCTATTGGCAGCATGTTTTGAACCACTGTTTCTGAGGCTAATTCTTGAACCGTAAGTCATAGACGCTCGATCTTGGCGGCATTCGTCTCAGCGCCTGGCAATTAGTATAGAAGCACTGTTTCCCACTGTTTCTGAGGCTAATTCTTGAACCGTAAGTCTTAGACGCTTGATCTTGGCGGCATTCGTCTCAGCGCCTGGCAATTAGTATAGAAGCACTGTCTTTGACTTCTCTGGATGTTTCCCAGGCGAGCTATTCACAAGTAAATCCTAGACGCTCGATCTTGGTTACTTTCGCTTTCGCGGCTGGCAGCAAAGTTCAGAACCATGTTTCTGTGAATAACTCTTGAACCGTAAGTCACAGACGCTCGCTCTTGGCTGCATTCGTTTCAGCTCGTGGCAGCCAGTCTAAAAAAACACTATCTTGGACTTTTCTGGATGTTTCCCAGGCGAGCTATTGGCAGCATGTTCAGAACCACTGTTTCTGAGGCTAATTCTTGAACCGTAAGTCATAGACGCTCGATCTTGGCGGCATTCGTCTCAGCGCCTGGCAATTAGTATAGAAGCACTGTTTCCCACTGTTTCTGAGGCTAATTCTTGAACCGTAAGTCATAGACGCTCGATCTTGGCGGCATTCGTCTCAGCGCCTGGCAATTAGTATAGAAGCACTGTCTTTGACTTCACTGGATGTTTCCCAGGCGAGCTATTGACAAGTAAATCCTAGACGCTCGATCTTGGTTATTTTCGCTTTCGCGGCTGGCAGCAAAGTTCAGAACCATGTTTCTGTGAATAACTCTTGAACCGTAAGTCACAGACGCTCGCTCTTGGCTGCATTCGTTTCAGCTCGTGGCAGCCAGTCTAAAAAACACTATCTTGGACTTCTCTGGATGTTTCCCAGGCGAGCTATTGGCAGCATGTTCAGAACCACTGTTTCTGAGGCTAATTCTTGAACCGTAAGTCATAGACGCTCGATCTTGACGGCATTCGTCTCAGCGCCTGGCAATTAGTATAGAAGCACTGTTTCCCACTGTTTCTGAGGCTAATTCTTGAACCGTAAGTCTTAGACGCTTGATCTTGGCGGCATTCGTCTCAGCGCCTGGCAATTAGTATAGCTGCACTGTCTTTGACTTCTCTGGATGTTTTCCAGGCGAGCTATTCACAAGCAAATCCTAGTCGCTCGATCTTGGTTGCTTTCGCTTTCGCGGCTGGCAGCAAAGTTCAGAACCATGTTTATGAGAATAACTTTTGAACCGTAAGTCACAGACGCTCGCTCTTGGCTGCATTCGTTTCAGCTCGTGGCAGCCAGTCTAAAAAAACACTATCTTGGACTTCTCTGGATGTTTCCCAGGCGAGCTATTGGCAGCATGTTTAGAACCACTGTTTCTGAGGCTAATTCTTGAATCGTAAGTCATAGACGCTCGATCTTGGCGGCATTCGTCTCAGCACCTGGAAATTAGTATAGAAGCACTGTTTCCCACGGTTTCTGAGGCTAATTCTTGAACCGTAAGTCTTAGACGCTTGATCTTGGCGGCATTCGTCTCAGCGCCTGGCAATTAGTATAGAAGCACTGTCTTTGACTACTCTGGATGTTTCCCAGGCGAGCTATTCACAAGTAAATCCTAGACGCTCGATCTTGGTTACTTTCGCTTTCGCGGCTGGCAGCAAAGTTCAGAACCATGTTTCTGTGAATAACTCTTGAACAGTAAGTCACAGACGCTCGCTCTTGGCTGCATTCGTTTCAGCTCGTGGCAGCCAGTCTAAAAAAACACTATCTTGGACTTCTCTGGATGTTTCCCAGGCGAGCTATTGGCAGCATGTTCAGAACCACTGTTTCTGAGGCTAATTCTTGAACCGTAAGTCATAGACGCTCGATCTTGGCGGCATTCGTCTCAGCGCCTGGCAATTAGTATAGAAGCACTGTCTTTGACTTCTCTGGATGTTTTCCAGGCGAGCTATTCACAAGTAAATCCTAGACGCTCGATCTTGGTTGCTTTCGCTTTCGCGGCTGGCAGCAAAGTTCAGAACCATGTTTATGTGAATAACTTTTGAACCGTAAGTCACAGACGCTCGCTCTTGGCTGCATTTGTTTCAGCTCGTGGCAGCCAGTCTAAAAAAACACTATCTTGGACTTCTCTGGATGTTTCCCAGGCGAGCTTTTGGCAGCATGTTCAGAACCACTGTTTCTGAGGCTAATTCTTGAACCGTAAGTCATAGACGCTCGATCTTGGCGGCATTCGTCTCATCGCCTGGCAATTAGTATAGAAGCACTGTTTCCCACTGTTTCTGAGGCTAATTCTTGAACCGTAAGTCATAGACGCTCGATCTTGGCGGCAGTCGTCTCAGCGCCTGGCAATTAGTATAGAAGCACTGTCTTTGACTTCTCTGGATGTTTTCCAGGCGAGCTATTCACAAGTAAATCCTAGACGCTCGATCTTGGTTGCTTTCGCTTTCGCGGCTGGCAGCAAAGTTCAGAACCATGTTTATGTGAATAACTCTTGAACCGTAAGTCACAGACGCTCGCTCTTGGCTGCATTTGTTTCAGCTCGTGGCAGCCAGTCTAAAAAAACACTATCTTGGACTTCTCTGGATGTTTCCCAGGCGAGCTTTTGGCAGCATGTTCAGAACCACTGTTTCTGAGGCTAATTCTTGAACCGTAAGTCATAGACGCTCGATCTTGGCGGCATTCGTCTCAGCGCCTGGCAATTAGTATAGAAGCACTGTTTCCCACTGTTTCTGAGGCTAATTCTTGAACCGTAAGTCATAGACGCTCGATCTTGGCGGCATTCGTCTCAGCGCCTGGCAATTAGTATAGAAGCACTGTCTTTGACTTCTCTGGATGTTTTCCAGGCGAGCTATTCACAAGTAAATCCTAGACGCTCGATCTTGGTTGCTTTCGCTTTCGCGGCTGGCAGCAAAGTTCAGAACCATGTTTATGTGAATAACTTTTGAACCGTAAGTCACAGACGCTCGCTCTTGGCTGCATTCGTTTCAGCTCGTGGCAGCCAGTCTAAAAAAAACACTATCTTGGACTTCTCTGGATGTTTCCCAGGCGAGCTATTGGCAGCATGTTTTGAACCACTGTTTCTGAGGCTAATTCTTGAACCGTAAGTCATAGACGCTCGATCTTGGCGGCATTCGTCTCAGCGCCTGGCAATTAGTATAGAAGCACTGTTTCCCACTGTTTCTGAGGCTAATTCTTGAACCGTAAGTCTTAGACGCTTGATCTTGGCGGCATTCGTCTCAGCGCCTGGCAATTAGTATAGAAGCACTGTCTTTGACTTCTCTGGATGTTTCCCAGGCGAGCTATTCACAAGTAAATCCTAGACGCTCGATCTTGGTTACTTTCGCTTTCGCGGCTGGCAGCAAAGTTCAGAACCATGTTTCTGTGAATAACTCTTGAACCGTAAGTCACAGACGCTCGCTCTTGGCTGCATTCGTTTCAGCTCGTGGCAGCCAGTCTAAAAAAACACTATCTTGGACTTTTCTGGATGTTTCCCAGGCGAGCTATTGGCAGCATGTTCAGAACCACTGTTTCTGAGGCTAATTCTTGAACCGTAAGTCATAGACGCTCGATCTTGGCGGCATTCGTCTCAGCGCCTGGCAATTAGTATAGAAGCACTGTTTCCCACGGTTTCTGAGGCTAATTCTTGAACCGTAAGTCTTAGACGCTTGATCTTGGCGGCATTCGTCTCAGCGCCTGGCAATTAGTATAGAAGCACTGTCTTTGACTACTCTGGATGTTTCCCAGGCGAGCTATTCACAAGTAAATCCTAGACGCTCGATCTTGGTTACTTTCGCTTTCGCGGCTGGCAGCAAAGTTCAGAACCATGTTTCTGTGAATAACTCTTGAACAGTAAGTCACAGACGCTCGCTCTTGGCTGCATTCGTTTCAGCTCGTGGCAGCCAGTCTAAAAAAACACTATCTTGGACTTCTCTGGATGTTTCCCAGGCGAGCTATTGGCAGCATGTTCAGAACCACTGTTTCTGAGGCTAATTCTTGAACCGTAAGTCATAGACGCTCGATCTTGGCGGCATTCGTCTCAGCGCCTGGCAATTAGTATAGAAGCACTGTCTTTGACTTCTCTGGATGTTTTCCAGGCGAGCTATTCACAAGTAAATCCTAGACGCTCGATCTTGGTTGCTTTCGCTTTCGCGGCTGGCAGCAAAGTTCAGAACCATGTTTATGTGAATAACTTTTGAACCGTAAGTCACAGACGCTCGCTCTTGGCTGCATTTGTTTCAGCTCGTGGCAGCCAGTCTAAAAAAACACTATCTTGGACTTCTCTGGATGTTTCCCAGGCGAGCTTTTGGCAGCATGTTCAGAACCACTGTTTCTGAGGCTAATTCTTGAACCGTAAGTCATAGACGCTCGATCTTGGCGGCATTCGTCTCATCGCCTGGCAATTAGTATAGAAGCACTGTTTCCCACTGTTTCTGAGGCTAATTCTTGAACCGTAAGTCATAGACGCTCGATCTTGGCGGCAGTCGTCTCAGCGCCTGGCAATTAGTATAGAAGCACTGTCTTTGACTTCTCTGGATGTTTTCCAGGCGAGCTATTCACAAGTAAATCCTAGACGCTCGATCTTGGTTGCTTTCGCTTTCGCGGCTGGCAGCAAAGTTCAGAACCATGTTTATGTGAATAACTCTTGAACCGTAAGTCACAGACGCTCGCTCTTGGCTGCATTTGTTTCAGCTCGTGGCAGCCAGTCTAAAAAAACACTATCTTGGACTTCTCTGGATGTTTCCCAGGCGAGCTTTTGGCAGCATGTTCAGAACCACTGTTTCTGAGGCTAATTCTTGAACCGTAAGTCATAGACGCTCGATCTTGGCGGCATTCGTCTCAGCGCCTGGCAATTAGTATAGAAGCACTGTTTCCCACTGTTTCTGAGGCTAATTCTTGAACCGTAAGTCATAGACGCTCGATCTTGGCGGCATTCGTCTCAGCGCCTGGCAATTAGTATAGAAGCACTGTCTTTGACTTCTCTGGATGTTTTCCAGGCGAGCTATTCACAAGTAAATCCTAGACGCTCGATCTTGGTTGCTTTCGCTTTCGCGGCTGGCAGCAAAGTTCAGAACCATGTTTATGTGAATAACTTTTGAACCGTAAGTCACAGACGCTCGCTCTTGGCTGCATTCGTTTCAGCTCGTGGCAGCCAGTCTAAAAAAAACACTATCTTGGACTTCTCTGGATGTTTCCCAGGCGAGCTATTGGCAGCATGTTTTGAACCACTGTTTCTGAGGCTAATTCTTGAACCGTAAGTCATAGACGCTCGATCTTGGCGGCATTCGTCTCAGCGCCTGGCAATTAGTATAGAAGCACTGTTTCCCACTGTTTCTGAGGCTAATTCTTGAACCGTAAGTCTTAGACGCTTGATCTTGGCGGCATTCGTCTCAGCGCCTGGCAATTAGTATAGAAGCACTGTCTTTGACTTCTCTGGATGTTTCCCAGGCGAGCTATTCACAAGTAAATCCTAGACGCTCGATCTTGGTTACTTTCGCTTTCGCGGCTGGCAGCAAAGTTCAGAACCATGTTTCTGTGAATAACTCTTGAACCGTAAGTCACAGACGCTCGCTCTTGGCTGCATTCGTTTCAGCTCGTGGCAGCCAGTCTAAAAAAACACTATCTTGGACTTTTCTGGATGTTTCCCAGGCGAGCTATTGGCAGCATGTTCAGAACCACTGTTTCTGAGGCTAATTCTTGAACCGTAAGTCATAGACGCTCGATCTTGGCGGCATTCGTCTCAGCGCCTGGCAATTAGTATAGAAGCACTGTTTCCCACTGTTTCTGAGGCTAATTCTTGAACCGTAAGTCATAGACGCTCGATCTTGGCGGCATTCGTCTCAGCGCCTGGCAGTTAGTATAGCTGCACTGTCTTTGACTTCTCTGGATGTTTTCCAGGCGAGCTATTCACAAGTAAATCCTAGACGCTCGATCTTGGTTGCTTTCGCTTTCGCGGCTGGCAGCAAAGTTCAGAACCATGTTTATGAGAATAACTTTTGAACCGTAAGTCACAGACGCTCGCTCTTGGCTGCATTCGTTTCAGCTCGTGGCAGCCAGTCTAAAAAAACACTATCTTGGACTTCTCTGGATGTTTCCCAGGCGAGCTATTGGCAGCATGTTTAGAACCACTGTTTCTGAGGCTAGTTCTTGAATCCTAAGTCATAGACGCTCGATCTTGGCGGCATTCGTCTCAGCACCTGGAAATTAGTATAGAAGCACTGTTTCCCACGGTTTCTGAGGCTAATTCTTGAACCGTAAGTCTTAGACGCTTGATCTTGGCGGCATTCGTCTCAGCGCCTGGCAATTAGTATAGAAGCACTGTCTTTGACTACTCTGGATGTTTCCCATGCGAGCTATTCACAAGTAAATCCTAGACGCTCGATCTTGGTTGCTTTCGCTTTCGCGGCTGGCAGCAAAGTTCAGAACCATGTTTATGAGAATAACTTTTGAACCGTAAGTCACAGACGCTCGCTCTTGGCTGCATTCGTTTCAGCTCGTGGCAGCCAGTCTAAAAAAACACTATCTTGGACTTCTCTGGATGTTTCCCAGGCGAGCTATTGGCAGCATGTTTAGAACCACTGTTTCTGAGGCTAATTCTTGAACCGTAAGTCATAGACGCTCGATCTTGGCGGCATTCGTCTCAGCACCTGGAAATTAGTATAGAAGCACTGTTTCCCACGGTTTCTGAGGCTAATTCTTGAACCGTAAGTCTTAGACGCTTGATCTTGGCGGCATTCGTCTCAGCGCCTGGCAATTAGTATAGAAGCACTGTCTTTGACTTCTCTGGATGTTTCCAGGCGAGCTATTCACAAGTAAATCCTAGACGCTCGATCTTGGTTACTTTCGCTTTCGCGGCTGGCAGCAAAGTTCAGAACCATGTTTCTGTGAATAACTCTTGAACCGTAAGTCACAGACGCTCGCTCTTGGCTGCATTCGTTTCAGCTCGTGGCAGCCAGTCTAAAAAAAACACTATCTTGGACTTCTCTGGATGTTTCCCAGGCGAGCTATTGGCAGCATGTTCAGAACCACTGTTTCTGAGGCTAATTCTTGAACCGTAAGTCATAGACGCTCGATCTTGGCGGCATTCGTCTCAGCGCCTGGCAATTAGTATAGAAGCACTGTTTCCCACTGTTTCTGAGGCTAATTCTTGAACCGTAAGTCTTAGACGCTTGATCTTGGCGGCATTCGTCTCAGCGCCTGGCAATTAGTATAGCTGCACTGTCTTTGACTTCTCTGGATGTTTTCCAGGCGAGCTATTCACAAGTAAATCCTAGACGCTCGATCTTGGTTGCTTTCGCTTTCGCGGCTGGCAGCAAAGTTCAGAACCATGTTTATGAGAATAACTTTTGAACCGTAAGTCACAGACGCTCGCTCTTGGCTGCATTCGTTTCAGCTCGTGGCAGCCAGTCTAAAAAAACACTATCTTGGACTTCTCTGGATGTTTCCCAGGCGAGCTATTGGCAGCATGTTTAGAACCACTGTTTCTGAGGCTAATTCTTGAATCCTAAGTCATAGACGCTCGATCTTGGCGGCATTCGTCTCAGCACCTGGAAATTAGTATAGAAGCACTGTTTCCCACGGTTTCTGAGGCTAATTCTTGAACCGTAAGTCTTAGACGCTTGATCTTGGCGGCATTCGTCTCAGCGCCTGGCAATTAGTATAGAAGCACTGTCTTTGACTACTCTGGATGTTTCCCATGCGAGCTATTCACAAGTAAATCCTAGACGCTCGATCTTGGTTGCTTTCGCTTTCGCGGCTGGCAGCAAAGTTCAGAACCATGTTTATGAGAATAACTTTTGAACCGTAAGTCACAGACGCTCGCTCTTGGCTGCATTCGTTTCAGCTCGTGGCAGCCAGTCTAAAAAAACACTATCTTGGACTTCTCTGGATGTTTCCCAGGCGAGCTATTGGCAGCATGTTTAGAACCACTGTTTCTGAGGCTAATTCTTGAACCGTAAGTCATAGACGCTCGATCTTGGCGGCATTCGTCTCAGCACCTGGAAATTAGTATAGAAGCACTGTTTCCCACGGTTTCTGAGGCTAATTCTTGAACCGTAAGTCTTAGACGCTTGATCTTGGCGGCATTCGTCTCAGCGCCTGGCAATTAGTATAGAAGCACTGTCTTTGACTTCTCTGGATGTTTCCCAGGCGAGCTATTCACAAGTAAATCCTAGACGCTCGATCTTGGTTACTTTCGCTTTCGCGGCTGGCAGCAAAGTTCAGAACCATGTTTCTGTGAATAACTCTTGAACCGTAAGTCACAGACGCTCGCTCTTGGCTGCATTCGTTTCAGCTCGTGGCAGCCAGTCTAAAAAAAACACTATCTTGGACTTCTCTGGATGTTTCCCAGGCGAGCTATTGGCAGCATGTTCAGAACCACTGTTTCTGAGGCTAATTCTTGAACCGTAAGTCATAGACGCTCGATCTTGGCGGCATTCGTCTCAGCGCCTGGCAATTAGTATAGAAGCACTGTTTCCCACTGTTTCTGAGGCTAATTCTTGAACCGTAAGTCATAGACGCTCGATCTTGGCGGCATTCGTCTCAGCGCCTGGCAATTAGTATAGAAGCACTGTCTTTGACTTCACTGGATGTTTCCCAGGCGAGCTATTGACAAGTAAATCCTAGACGCTCGATCTTGGTTATTTTCGCTTTCGCGGCTGGCAGCAAAGTTCAGAACCATGTTTCTGTGAATAACTCTTGAACCGTAAGTCACAGACGCTCGCTCTTGGCTGCATTCGTTTCAGCTCGTGGCAGCCAGTCTAAAAAACACTATCTTGGACTTCTCTGGATGTTTCCCAGGCGAGCTATTGGCAGCATGTTCAGAACCACTGTTTCTGAGGCTAATTCTTGAACCGTAAGTCATAGACGCTCGATCTTGGCGGCATTCGTCTCAGCGCCTGGCAATTAGTATAGAAGCACTGTTTCCCACAGTTTCTCAGGCTAATTCTTGAACCGTAAGTCTTAGACTCTTGATCTTGGCGGCATTTGTCTCAGCGCCTGGCAATTAGTATAGCTGCACTGTCTTTGACTTCTCTGGATGTTTTCCAGGCGAGCTATTCACAAGTAAATCCTAGACGCTCGATCTTGGTTGCTTTCGCTTTCGCGGCTGGCAGCAAAGTTCAGAACCATGTTTATGAGAATAACTTTTGAACCGTAAGTCACAGACGCTCGCTCTTGGCTGCATTCGTTTCAGCTCGTGGCAGCCAGTCTAAAAAAACACTATCTTGGACTTCTCTGGATGTTTCCCAGGCGAGCTATTGGCAGCATGTTTAGAACCACTGTTTCTGAGGCTAATTCTTGAACCGTAAGTCATAGACACTCGATCTTGGCGGCATTCGTCTCAGCGCCTGGTAATTAGTATAGAAGCACTGTCTTTGACTACTCTGGATGTTTCCCATGCGAGCTATTCACAAGTAAATCCTAGACGCTCGATCTTGGTTGCTTTCGCTTTCACGGCTGGCAGCAAAGTTCAGAACCATGTTTATGAGAATAACTTTTGAACCGTAAGTCACAGACGCTCGCTCTTGGCTGCATTCGTTTCAGCTCGTGGCAGCCAGTCTAAAAAAACACTATCTTGGACTTCTCTGGATGTTTCCCAGGCGAGCTATTGGCAGCATGTTTAGAACCACTGTTTCTGAGGCTAATTATTGAATCGTAAGTCATAGACGCTCGATCTTGGCGGCATTCGTCTCAGCGCCTGGCAATTAGTATAGAAGCACTGTTTCCCACTGTTTCTGAGGCTAATTCTTGAACCGTAAGTCATAGACACTCGATCTTGGCGGCATTCGTCTCAGCGCCTGGCAATTAGTATAGAAGCACTGTCTTTGACTTCACTGGATGTTTCCCAGGCGAGCTATTGACAAGTAAATCCTAGACGCTCGATCTTGGTTATTTTCGCTTTCGCGGCTGGCAGCAAAGTTCAGAACCATGTTTCTGTGAATAACTCTTGAACCGTAAGTCACAGACGCTCGCTCTTGGCTGCATTCGTTTCAGCTCGTGGCAGCCAGTCTAAAAAAAACACTATCTTGGACTTCTCTGGATGTTTCCCAGGCGAGCTATTGGCAGCATGTTCAGAACCACTGTTTCTGAGGCTAATTCTTGAACCGTAAGTCATAGACGCTCGATCTTGGCGGCATTCGTCTCAGCGCCTGGCAATTAGTATAGAAGCACTGTTTCCCACTGTTTCTGAGGCTAATTCTTGAACCGTAAGTCTTAGACGCTTGATCTTGGCGGCATTCGTCTCAGCGCCTGGCAATTAGTATAGCTGCACTGTCTTTGACTTCTCTGGATGTTTTCCAGGCGAGCTATTCACAAGTAAATCCTAGACGCTCGATCTTGGTTGCTTTCGCTTTCGCGGCTGGCAGCAAAGTTCAGAACCATGTTTATGAGAATAACTTTTGAACCGTAAGTCACAGACGCTCGCTCTTGGCTGCATTCGTTTCAGCTCGTGGCAGCCAGTCTAAAAAAACACTATCTTGGACTTCTCTGGATGTTTCCCAGGCGAGCTATTGGCAGCATGTTTAGAACCACTGTTTCTGAGGCTAATTCTTGAATCCTAAGTCATAGACGCTCGATCTTGGCGGCATTCGTCTCAGCACCTGGAAATTAGTATAGAAGCACTGTTTCCCACGGTTTCTGAGGCTAATTCTTGAACCGTAAGTCTTAGACGCTTGATCTTGGCGGCATTCGTCTCAGCGCCTGGCAATTAGTATAGAAGCACTGTCTTTGACTACTCTGGATGTTTCCCATGCGAGCTATTCACAAGTAAATCCTAGACGCTCGATCTTGGTTGCTTTCGCTTTCGCGGCTGGCAGCAAAGTTCAGAACCATGTTTATGAGAATAACTTTTGAACCGTAAGTCACAGACGCTCGCTCTTGGCTGCATTCGTTTCAGCTCGTGGCAGCCAGTCTAAAAAAACACTATCTTGGACTTCTCTGGATGTTTCCCAGGCGAGCTATTGGCAGCATGTTTAGAACCACTGTTTCTGAGGCTAATTCTTGAACCGTAAGTCATAGACGCTCGATCTTGGCGGCATTCGTCTCAGCACCTGGAAATTAGTATAGAAGCACTGTTTCCCACGGTTTCTGAGGCTAATTCTTGAACCGTAAGTCTTAGACGCTTGATCTTGGCGGCATTCGTCTCAGCGCCTGGCAATTAGTATAGAAGCACTGTCTTTGACTTCTCTGGATGTTTCCCAGACGAGCTATTCACAAGTAAATCCTAGACGCTCGATCTTGGTTACTTTCGCTTTCGCGGCTGGCAGCAAAGTTCAGAACCATGTTTCTGTGAATAACTCTTGAACCGTAAGTCACAGACGCTCGCTCTTGGCTGCATTCGTTTCAGCTCGTGGCAGCCAGTCTAAAAAAAACACTATCTTGGACTTCTCTGGATGTTTCCCAGGCGAGCTATTGGCAGCATGTTCAGAACCACTGTTTCTGAGGCTAATTCTTGAACCGTAAGTCATAGACGCTCGATCTTGGCGGCATTCGTCTCAGCGCCTGGCAATTAGTATAGAAGCACTGTTTCCCACTGTTTCTGAGGCTAATTCTTGAACCGTAAGTCATAGACGCTCGATCTTGGCGGCATTCGTCTCAGCGCCTGGCAATTAGTATAGAAGCACTGTCTTTGACTTCACTGGATGTTTCCCAGGCGAGCTATTGACAAGTAAATCCTAGACGCTCGATCTTGGTTATTTTCGCTTTCGCGGCTGGCAGCAAAGTTCAGAACCATGTTTCTGTGAATAACTCTTGAACCGTAAGTCACAGACGCTCGCTCTTGGCTGCATTCGTTTCAGCTCGTGGCAGCCAGTCTAAAAAACACTATCTTGGACTTCTCTGGATGTTTCCCAGGCGAGCTATTGGCAGCATGTTCAGAACCACTGTTTCTGAGGCTAATTCTTGAACCGTAAGTCATAGACGCTCGATCTTGGCGGCATTCGTCTCAGCGCCTGGCAATTAGTATAGAAGCACTGTTTCCCACAGTTTCTCAGGCTAATTCTTGAACCGTAAGTCTTAGACTCTTGATCTTGGCGGCATTTGTCTCAGCGCCTGGCAATTAGTATAGCTGCACTGTCTTTGACTTCTCTGGATGTTTTCCAGGCGAGCTATTCACAAGTAAATCCTAGACGCTCGATCTTGGTTGCTTTCGCTTTCGCGGCTGGCAGCAAAGTTCAGAACCATGTTTATGAGAATAACTTTTGAACCGTAAGTCACAGACGCTCGCTCTTGGCTGCATTCGTTTCAGCTCGTGGCAGCCAGTCTAAAAAAACACTATCTTGGACTTCTCTGGATGTTTCCCAGGCGAGCTATTGGCAGCATGTTTAGAACCACTGTTTCTGAGGCTAATTCTTGAATCGTAAGTCATAGACGCTCGATCTTGGCGGCATTCGTCTCAGCACCTGGAAATTAGTATAGAAGCACTGTTTCCCACGGTTTCTGAGGCTAATTCTTGAACCGTAAGTCTTAGACGCTTGATCTTGGCGGCATTCGTCTCAGCGCCTGGTAATTAGTATAGAAGCACTGTCTTTGACTACTCTGGATGTTTCCCATGCGAGCTATTCACAAGTAAATCCTAGACGCTCGATCTTGGTTGCTTTCGCTTTCGCGGCTGGCAGCAAAGTTCAGAACCATGTTTATGAGAATAACTTTTGAACCGTAAGTCACAGACGCTCGCTCTTGGCTGCATTCGTTTCAGCTCGTGGCAGCCAGTCTAAAAAAACACTATCTTGGACTTCTCTGGATGTTTCCCAGGCGAGCTATTGGCAGCATGTTTAGAACCACTGTTTCTGAGGCTAATTATTGAATCGTAAGTCATAGACGCTCGATCTTGGCGGCATTCGTCTCAGCGCCTGGCAATTAGTATAGAAGCACTGTTTCCCACTGTTTCTGAGGCTAATTCTTGAACCGTAAGTCATAGACACTCGATCTTGGCGGCATTCGTCTCAGCGCCTGGCAATTAGTATAGAAGCACTGTCTTTGACTTCACTGGATGTTTCCCAGGCGAGCTATTGACAAGTAAATCCTAGACGCTCGATCTTGGTTATTTTCGCTTTCGCGGCTGGCAGCAAAGTTCAGAACCATGTTTCTGTGAATAACTCTTGAACCGTAAGTCACAGACGCTCGCTCTTGGCTGCATTCGTTTCAGCTCGTGGCAGCCAGTCTAAAAAACACTATCTTGGACTTCTCTGGATGTTTCCCAGGCGAGCTATTGGCAGCATGTTCAGAACCACTGTTTCTGAGGCTAATTCTTGAACCGTAAGTCATAGACGCTCGATCTTGGCGGCATTCGTCTCAGCGCCTGGCAATTAGTATAGAAGCACTGTTTCCCACTGTTTCTGAGGCTAATTCTTGAACCGTAAGTCTTAGACGCTTGATCTTGGCGGCATTCGTCTCAGCGCCTGGCAATTAGTATAGCTGCACTGTCTTTGACTTCTCTGGATGTTTTCCAGGCGAGCTATTCACAAGTAAATCCTAGACGCTCGATCTTGGTTGCTTTCGCTTTCGCGGCTGGCAGCAAAGTTCAGAACCATGTTTCTGTGAATAACTCTTGAACTGTAAGTCACAGACATAGTTACATAGTTACATAGTTAGTACGGCTGAAAAAAGACACATGTCCATCAAGTTCAACCAAGGGAAGGGAAAAGGGAAGGAAAAATTTCTACACATAGGAGCTAATATTTTTTTGTTCTAGGAAATTATCTAACCCTTTTTTAAAGCCATCTACTGTCCCTGCTGTGACCAGCTCCTGCGGTAGGCTATTCCATTCGTTTCAGCTCGTGGCAGCCAGTCTAAAAAAAACACTATCTTGGACTTCTCTGGATGTTTCCCAGGCGAGCTATTGGCAGCATGTTCAGAACCACTGTTTCTGAGGCTAATTCTTGAACCGTAAGTCATAGACGCTCGATCTTGGCGGCATTCGTCTCAGCGCCTGGCAATTAGTATAGAAGCACTGTTTCCCACTGTTTCTGAGGCTAATTCTTGAACCGTAAGTCATAGACGCTCGATCTTGGCGGCATTCGTCTCAGCGCCTGGCAATTAGTATAGAAGCACTGTCTTTGACTTCACTGGATGTTTCCCAGGCGAGCTATTGACAAGTAAATCCTAGACGCTCGATCTTGGTTATTTTCGCTTTCGCGGCTGGCAGCAAAGTTCAGAACCATGTTTCTGTGAATAACTCTTGAACCGTAATTCACAGACTCTCGCTCTTGGCTGCATTCGTTTCAGCTCGTGGCAGCCAGTCTAAAAAACATTATCTTGGACATCTCTGGATGTTTCCCAGGCGAGCTATTGGCAGCATGTTCAGAACCACTGTTTCTGAGGCTAATTCTTGAACCGTAAGTCATAGACGCTCGATCTTGGCGGCATTCGTCTCAGCGCCTGGCAATTAGTATAGAAGCACTGTTTCCCACTGTTTCTGAGGCTAATTCTTGAACCGTAAGTCTTAGACGCTTGATCTTGGCGGCATTCGTCTCAGCGCCTGGCAATTAGTATAGAAGCACTGTCTTTGACTTCTCTGGATGTTTTCCAGGCGAGCTATTCACAAGTAAATCCTAGACGCTCGATCTTGGTTATTTTCGCTTTCGCGGCTGGCAGCAAAGTTCAGAACCATGTTTCTGTGAATAACTCTTGAACCGTAAGTGACAGACGCTCGCTCTTGGCTGCATTCGTTTCAGCTCGTGGCAGTCAGTCTAAAAAACACTATCTTGGACTTCTCTGGATGTTTCCCAGGCGAGCTATTGGCAGCATGCTTAGAACCACTGTTTCTGAGGCTAATTCTTGAACCGTAAGTCATAGACGCTCGATCTTGGCGGCATTCGTCTCAGCGCCTGGCAATTAGTATAGAAGCACTGTTTCCCACTGTTTCTGAGGCTAATTCTTGAACCGTAAGTCTTAGACGCTTGATCTTGGCGGTATTCGTCTCAGCGCCTGGCAATTAGTATAGCTGCACTGTCTTTGACTTCTCTGGATGTTTTCCAGGCGAGCTATTCACAAGTAAATCCTAGACGCTCGATCTTGGTTGCTTTCGCTTTCGCGGCTGGCAGCAAAGTTCAGAACCATGTTTATGAGAATAACTTTTGAACCGTAAGTCACAGACGCTCGCTCTTGGCTGCATTCGTTTCAGCTCGTGGCAGCCAGTCTAAAAAAACACTATCTTGGACTTCTCTGGATGTTTCCCAGGCGAGCTATTGGCAGCATGTTTAGAACCACTGTTTCTGAGGCTAATTCTTGAACCGTAAGTCATAGACGCTCGATCTTGGCGGCATTCGTCTCAGCACCTGGAAATTAGTATAGAAGCACTGTTTCCCACGGTTTCTGAGGCTAATTCTTGAACCGTAAGTCTTAGACGCTTGATCTTGGCGGCATTCGTCTCAGCGCCTGGCAATTAGTATAGAAGCACTGTCTTTGACTTCTCTGGATGTTTCCCAGGCGAGCTATTCACAAGTAAATCCTAGACGCTCGATCTTGGTTACTTTCGCTTTCGCGGCTGGCAGCAAAGTTCAGAACCATGTTTCTGTGAATAACTCTTGAACCGTAAGTCACAGACGCTCGCTCTTGGCTGCATTCGTTTCAGCTCGTGGCAGCCAGTCTAAAAAAACACTATCTTGGACTTCTCTGGATGTTTCCCAGGCGAGCTATTGGCAGCATGTTCAGAACCACTGTTTCTGAGGCTAATTCTTGAACCGTAAGTCATAGACGCTCGATCTTGGCGGCATTCGTCTCAGCGCCTGGCAATTAGTATAGAAGCACTGTTTCCCACTGTTTCTGAGGCTAATTCTTGAACCGTAAGTCATAGACGCTCGATCTTGGCGGCATTCGTCTCAGCGCCTGGCAATTAGTATAGAAGCACTGTCTTTGACTTCACTGGATGTTTCCCAGGCGAGCTATTGACAAGTAAATCCTAGACGCTCGATCTTGGTTATTTTCGCTTTCGCGGCTGGCAGCAAAGTTCAGAACCATGTTTCTGTGAATAACTCTTGAACCGTAAGTCACAGACGCTCGCTCTTGGCTGCATTCGTTTCAGCTCGTGGCAGCCAGTCTAAAAAACACTATCTTGGACTTCTCTGGATGTTTCCCAGGCGAGCTATTGGCAGCATGTTCAGAACCACTGTTTCTGAGGCTAATTCTTGAACCGTAAGTCATAGACGCTCGATCTTGACGGCATTCGTCTCAGCGCCTGGCAATTAGTATAGAAGCACTGTTTCCCACTGTTTCTGAGGCTAATTCTTGAACCGTAAGTCTTAGACGCTTGATCTTGGCGGCATTCGTCTCAGCGCCTGGCAATTAGTATAGCTGCACTGTCTTTGACTTCTCTGGATGTTTTCCAGGCGAGCTATTCACAAGCAAATCCTAGTCGCTCGATCTTGGTTGCTTTCGCTTTCGCGGCTGGCAGCAAAGTTCAGAACCATGTTTATGAGAATAACTTTTGAACCGTAAGTCACAGACGCTCGCTCTTGGCTGCATTCGTTTCAGCTCGTGGCAGCCAGTCTAAAAAAACACTATCTTGGACTTCTCTGGATGTTTCCCAGGCGAGCTATTGGCAGCATGTTTAGAACCACTGTTTCTGAGGCTAATTCTTGAATCGTAAGTCATAGACGCTCGATCTTGGCGGCATTCGTCTCAGCACCTGGAAATTAGTATAGAAGCACTGTTTCCCACGGTTTCTGAGGCTAATTCTTGAACCGTAAGTCTTAGACGCTTGATCTTGGCGGCATTCGTCTCAGCGCCTGGCAATTAGTATAGAAGCACTGTCTTTGACTACTCTGGATGTTTCCCAGGCGAGCTATTCACAAGTAAATCCTAGACGCTCGATCTTGGTTACTTTCGCTTTCGCGGCTGGCAGCAAAGTTCAGAACCATGTTTCTGTGAATAACTCTTGAACAGTAAGTCACAGACGCTCGCTCTTGGCTGCATTCGTTTCAGCTCGTGGCAGCCAGTCTAAAAAAACACTATCTTGGACTTCTCTGGATGTTTCCCAGGCGAGCTATTGGCAGCATGTTCAGAACCACTGTTTCTGAGGCTAATTCTTGAACCGTAAGTCATAGACGCTCGATCTTGGCGGCATTCGTCTCAGCGCCTGGCAATTAGTATAGAAGCACTGTCTTTGACTTCTCTGGATGTTTTCCAGGCGAGCTATTCACAAGTAAATCCTAGACGCTCGATCTTGGTTGCTTTCGCTTTCGCGGCTGGCAGCAAAGTTCAGAACCATGTTTATGTGAATAACTTTTGAACCGTAAGTCACAGACGCTCGCTCTTGGCTGCATTTGTTTCAGCTCGTGGCAGCCAGTCTAAAAAAAACACTATCTTGGACTTCTCTGGATGTTTCCCAGGCGAGCTTTTGGCAGCATGTTCAGAACCACTGTTTCTGAGGCTAATTCTTGAACCGTAAGTCATAGACGCTCGATCTTGGCGGCATTCGTCTCATCGCCTGGCAATTAGTATAGAAGCACTGTTTCCCACTGTTTCTGAGGCTAATTCTTGAACCGTAAGTCATAGACGCTCGATCTTGGCGGCAGTCGTCTCAGCGCCTGGCAATTAGTATAGAAGCACTGTCTTTGACTTCTCTGGATGTTTTCCAGGCGAGCTATTCACAAGTAAATCCTAGACGCTCGATCTTGGTTGCTTTCGCTTTCGCGGCTGGCAGCAAAGTTCAGAACCATGTTTATGTGAATAACTCTTGAACCGTAAGTCACAGACGCTCGCTCTTGGCTGCATTTGTTTCAGCTCGTGGCAGCCAGTCTAAAAAAACACTATCTTGGACTTCTCTGGATGTTTCCCAGGCGAGCTTTTGGCAGCATGTTCAGAACCACTGTTTCTGAGGCTAATTCTTGAACCGTAAGTCATAGACGCTCGATCTTGGCGGCATTCGTCTCAGCGCCTGGCAATTAGTATAGAAGCACTGTTTCCCACTGTTTCTGAGGCTAATTCTTGAACCGTAAGTCATAGACGCTCGATCTTGGCGGCATTCGTCTCAGCGCCTGGCAATTAGTATAGAAGCACTGTCTTTGACTTCTCTGGATGTTTTCCAGGCGAGCTATTCACAAGTAAATCCTAGACGCTCGATCTTGGTTGCTTTCGCTTTCGCGGCTGGCAGCAAAGTTCAGAACCATGTTTATGTGAATAACTTTTGAACCGTAAGTCACAGACGCTCGCTCTTGGCTGCATTCGTTTCAGCTCGTGGCAGCCAGTCTAAAAAAAACACTATCTTGGACTTCTCTGGATGTTTCCCAGGCGAGCTATTGGCAGCATGTTTTGAACCACTGTTTCTGAGGCTAATTCTTGAACCGTAAGTCATAGACGCTCGATCTTGGCGGCATTCGTCTCAGCGCCTGGCAATTAGTATAGAAGCACTGTTTCCCACTGTTTCTGAGGCTAATTCTTGAACCGTAAGTCTTAGACGCTTGATCTTGGCGGCATTCGTCTCAGCGCCTGGCAATTAGTATAGAAGCACTGTCTTTGACTTCTCTGGATGTTTCCCAGGCGAGCTATTCACAAGTAAATCCTAGACGCTCGATCTTGGTTACTTTCGCTTTCGCGGCTGGCAGCAAAGTTCAGAACCATGTTTCTGTGAATAACTCTTGAACCGTAAGTCACAGACGCTCGCTCTTGGCTGCATTCGTTTCAGCTCGTGGCAGCCAGTCTAAAAAAAACACTATCTTGGACTTTTCTGGATGTTTCCCAGGCGAGCTATTGGCAGCATGTTCAGAACCACTGTTTCTGAGGCTAATTCTTGAACCGTAAGTCATAGACGCTCGATCTTGGCGGCATTCGTCTCAGCGCCTGGCAATTAGTATAGAAGCACTGTTTCCCACGGTTTCTGAGGCTAATTCTTGAACCGTAAGTCTTAGACGCTTGATCTTGGCGGCATTCGTCTCAGCGCCTGGCAATTAGTATAGAAGCACTGTCTTTGACTTCTCTGGATGTTTCCCAGGCGAGCTATTCACAAGTAAATCCTAGACGCTCGATCTTGGTTACTTTCGCTTTCGCGGCTGGCAGCAAAGTTCAGAACCATGTTTCTGTGAATAACTCTTGAACCGTAAGTCACAGACGCTCGCTCTTGGCTGCATTCGTTTCAGCTCGTGGCAGCCAGTCTAAAAAAAACACTATCTTGGACTTCTCTGGATGTTTCCCAGGCGAGCTATTGGCAGCATGTTCAGAACCACTGTTTCTGAGGCTAATTCTTGAACCGTAAGTCATAGACGCTCGATCTTGGCGGCATTCGTCTCAGCGCCTGGCAATTAGTATAGAAGCACTGTTTCCCACTGTTTCTGAGGCTAATTCTTGAACCGTAAGTCATAGACGCTCGATCTTGGCGGCATTCGTCTCAGCGCCTGGCAATTAGTATAGAAGCACTGTCTTTGACTTCACTGGATGTTTCCCAGGCGAGCTATTGACAAGTAAATCCTAGACGCTCGATCTTGGTTATTTTCGCTTTCGCGGCTGGCAGCAAAGTTCAGAACCATGTTTCTGTGAATAACTCTTGAACCGTAAGTCACAGACGCTCGCTCTTGGCTGCATTCGTTTCAGCTCGTGGCAGCCAGTCTAAAAAACACTATCTTGGACTTCTCTGGATGTTTCCCAGGCGAGCTATTGGCAGCATGTTCAGTACCACTGTTTCTGAGGCTAATTCTTGAACCGTAAGTCATAGACGCTCGATCTTGGCGGCATTCGTCTCAGCGCCTGGCAATTAGTATAGAAGCACTGTTTCCCACTGTTTCTGAGGCTAATTCTTGAACCGTAAGTCTTAGACGCTTGATCTTGGCGGCATTCGTCTCAGCGCCTGGCAATTAGTATAGCTGCACTGTCTTTGACTTCTCTGGATGTTTTCCAGGCGAGCTATTCACAAGTAAATCCTAGACGCTCGATCTTGGTTGCTTTCGCTTTCGCGGCTGGCAGCAAAGTTCAGAACCATGTTTATGAGAATAACTTTTGAACCGTAAGTCACAGACGCTCGCTCTTGGCTGCATTCGTTTCAGCTCGTGGCAGCCAGTCTAAAAAAACACTATCTTGGACTTCTCTGGATGTTTCCCAGGCGAGCTATTGGCAGCATGTTTAGAACCACTGTTTCTGAGGCTAATTCTTGAACCGTAAGTCATATACGCTCGATCTTGGCGGCATTCGTCTCAGCACCTGGAAATTAGTATAGAAGCACTGTTTCCCACGGTTTCTGAGGCTAATTCTTGAACCGTAAGTCTTAGACGCTTGATCTTGGCGGCATTCGTCTCAGCGCCTGGCAATTAGTATAGAAGCACTGTCTTTGACTTCTCTGGATGTTTCCCAGGCGAGCTATTTACAAGTAAATCCTAGACGCTCGATCTTGGTTACTTTCGCTTTCGCGGCTGGCAGCAAAGTTCAGAACCATGTTTCTGTGAATAACTCTTGAACCGTAAGTCACAGACGCTCGCTCTTGGCTGCATTCGTTTCAGCTCGTGGCAGCCAGTCTAAAAAAAACACTATCTTGGACTTCTCTGGATGTTTCCCAGGCGAGCTATTGGCAGCATGTTCAGAACCACTGTTTCTGAGGCTAATTCTTGAACCGTAAGTCATAGACGCTCGATCTTGGCGGCATTCGTCTCAGCGCCTGGCAATTAGTATAGAAGCACTGTTTCCCACTGTTTCTGAGGCTAATTCTTGAACCGTAAGTCATAGACGCTCGATCTTGGCGGCATTCGTCTCAGCGCCTGGCAATTAGTATAGAAGCACTGTCTTTGACTTCACTGGATGTTTCCCAGGCGAGCTATTGACAAGTAAATCCTAGACGCTCGATCTTGGTTATTTTCGCTTTCGCGGCTGGCAGCAAAGTTCAGAACCATGTTTCTGTGAATAACTCTTGAACCGTAAGTCACAGACGCTCGCTCTTGGCTGCATTCGTTTCAGCTCGTGGCAGCCAGTCTAAAAAACACTATCTTGGACTTCTCTGGATGTTTCCCAGGCGAGCTATTGGCAGCATGTTCAGTACCACTGTTTCTGAGGCTAATTCTTGAACCGTAAGTCATAGACGCTCGATCTTGGCGGCATTCGTCTCAGCGCCTGGCAATTAGTATAGAAGCACTGTTTCCCACTGTTTCTGAGGCTAATTCTTGAACCGTAAGTCTTAGACGCTTGATCTTGGCGGCATTCGTCTCAGCGCCTGGCAATTAGTATAGCTGCACTGTCTTTGACTTCTCTGGATGTTTTCCAGGCGAGCTATTCACAAGTAAATCCTAGACGCTCGATCTTGGTTGCTTTCGCTTTCGCGGCTGGCAGCAAAGTTCAGAACCATGTTTATGAGAATAACTTTTGAACCGTAAGTCACAGACGCTCGCTCTTGGCTGCATTCGTTTCAGCTCGTGGCAGCCAGTCTAAAAAAACACTATCTTGGACTTCTCTGGATGTTTCCCAGGCGAGCTATTGGCAGCATGTTTAGAACCACTGTTTCTGAGGCTAATTCTTGAACCGTAAGTCATATACGCTCGATCTTGGCGGCATTCGTCTCAGCACCTGGAAATTAGTATAGAAGCACTGTTTCCCACGGTTTCTGAGGCTAATTCTTGAACCGTAAGTCTTAGACGCTTGATCTTGGCGGCATTCGTCTCAGCGCCTGGCAATTAGTATAGAAGCACTGTTTCCCACTGTTTCTGAGGCTAATTCTTGAACCGTAAGTCTTAGACGCTTGATCTTGGCGGCATTCGTCTCAGCGCCTGGCAATTAGTATAGCTGCACTGTCTTTGACTTCTCTGGATGTTTTCCAGGCGAGCTATTCACAAGTAAATCCTAGACGCTCGATCTTGGTTGCTTTCGCTTTCGCGGCTGGCAGCAAAGTTCAGAACCATGTTTATGAGAATAACTTTTGAACCGTAAGTCACAGACGCTCGCTCTTGGCTGCATTCGTTTCAGCTCGTGGCAGCCAGTCTAAAAAAACACTATCTTGGACTTCTCTGGATGTTTCCCAGGCGAGCTATTGGCAGCATGTTTAGAACCACTGTTTCTGAGGCTAATTCTTGAACCGTAAGTCATATACGCTCGATCTTGGCGGCATTCGTCTCAGCACCTGGAAATTAGTATAGAAGCACTGTTTCCCACGGTTTCTGAGGCTAATTCTTGAACCGTAAGTCTTAGACGCTTGATCTTGGCGGCATTCGTCTCAGCGCCTGGCAATTAGTATAGAAGCACTGTCTTTGACTTCTCTGGATGTTTCCCAGGCGAGCTATTTACAAGTAAATCCTAGACGCTCGATCTTGGTTACTTTCGCTTTCGCGGCTGGCAGCAAAGTTCAGAACCATGTTTCTGTGAATAACTCTTGAACCGTAAGTCACAGACGCTCGCTCTTGGCTGCATTCGTTTCAGCTCGTGGCAGCCAGTCTAAAAAAAACACTATCTTGGACTTCTCTGGATGTTTCCCAGGCGAGCTATTGGCAGCATGTTCAGAACCACTGTTTCTGAGGCTAATTCTTGAACCGTAAGTCATAGACGCTCGATCTTGGCGGCATTCGTCTCAGCGCCTGGCAATTAGTATAGAAGCACTGTTTCCCACTGTTTCTGAGGCTAATTCTTGAACCGTAAGTCATAGACGCTCGATCTTGGCGGCATTCGTCTCAGCGCCTGGCAATTAGTATAGAAGCACTGTCTTTGACTTCACTGGATGTTTCCCAGGCGAGCTATTGACAAGTAAATCCTAGACGCTCGATCTTGGTTATTTTCGCTTTCGCGGCTGGCAGCAAAGTTCAGAACCATGTTTCTGTGAATAACTCTTGAACCGTAAGTCACAGACGCTCGCTCTTGGCTGCATTCGTTTCAGCTCGTGGCAGCCAGTCTAAAAAACACTATCTTGGACTTCTCTGGATGTTTCCCAGGCGAGCTATTGGCAGCATGTTCAGTACCACTGTTTCTGAGGCTAATTCTTGAACCGTAAGTCATAGACGCTCGATCTTGGCGGCATTCGTCTCAGCGCCTGGCAATTAGTATAGAAGCACTGTTTCCCACTGTTTCTGAGGCTAATTCTTGAACCGTAAGTCTTAGACGCTTGATCTTGGCGGCATTCGTCTCAGCGCCTGGCAATTAGTATAGCTGCACTGTCTTTGACTTCTCTGGATGTTTTCCAGGCGAGCTATTCACAAGTAAATCCTAGACGCTCGATCTTGGTTGCTTTCGCTTTCGCGGCTGGCAGCAAAGTTCAGAACCATGTTTATGAGAATAACTTTTGAACCGTAAGTCACAGACGCTCGCTCTTGGCTGCATTCGTTTCAGCTCGTGGCAGCCAGTCTAAAAAAACACTATCTTGGACTTCTCTGGATGTTTCCCAGGCGAGCTATTGGCAGCATGTTTAGAACCACTGTTTCTGAGGCTAATTCTTGAACCGTAAGTCATATACGCTCGATCTTGGCGGCATTCGTCTCAGCACCTGGAAATTAGTATAGAAGCACTGTTTCCCACGGTTTCTGAGGCTAATTCTTGAACCGTAAGTCTTAGACGCTTGATCTTGGCGGCATTCGTCTCAGCGCCTGGCAATTAGTATAGAAGCACTGTCTTTGACTTCTCTGGATGTTTCCCAGGCGAGCTATTTACAAGTAAATCCTAGACGCTCGATCTTGGTTACTTTCGCTTTCGCGGCTGGCAGCAAAGTTCAGAACCATGTTTCTGTGAATAACTCTTGAACCGTAAGTCACAGACGCTCGCTCTTGGCTGCATTCGTTTCAGCTCGTGGCAGCCAGTCTAAAAAAAACACTATCTTGGACTTCTCTGGATGTTTCCCAGGCGAGCTATTGGCAGCATGTTCAGAACCACTGTTTCTGAGGCTAATTCTTGAACCGTAAGTCATAGACGCTCGATCTTGGCGGCATTCGTCTCAGCGCCTGGCAATTAGTATAGAAGCACTGTTTCCCACTGTTTCTGAGGCTAATTCTTGAACCGTAAGTCATAGACGCTCGATCTTGGCGGCATTCGTCTCAGCGCCTGGCAATTAGTATGGAAGCACTGTCTTTGACTTCACTGGATGTTTCCCAGGCGAGCTATTGACAAGTAAATCCTAGACGCTCGATCTTGGTTATTTTCGCTTTCGCGGCTGGCAGCAAAGTTCAGAACCATGTTTCTGTGAATAACTCTTGAACCGTAAGTCACAGACGCTCGCTCTTGGCTGCATTCGTTTCAGCTCGTGGCAGCCAGTCTAAAAAACACTATCTTGGACTTCTCTGGATGTTTCCCAGGCGAGCTATTGGCAGCATGTTCAGTACCACTGTTTCTGAGGCTAATTCTTGAACCGTAAGTCATAGACGCTCGATCTTGGCGGCATTCGTCTCAGCGCCTGGCAATTAGTATAGAAGCACTGTTTCCCACTGTTTCTGAGGCTAATTCTTGAACCGTAAGTCTTAGACGCTTGATCTTGGCGGCATTCGTCTCAGCGCCTGGCAATTAGTATAGCTGCACTGTCTTTGACTTCTCTGGATGTTTTCCAGGCGAGCTATTCACAAGTAAATCCTAGACGCTCGATCTTGGTTGCTTTCGCTTTCGCGGCTGGCAGCAAAGTTCAGAACCATGTTTATGAGAATAACTTTTGAACCGTAAGTCACAGACGCTCGCTCTTGGCTGCATTCGTTTCAGCTCGTGGCAGCCAGTCTAAAAAAACACTATCTTGGACTTCTCTGGATGTTTCCCAGGCGAGCTATTGGCAGCATGTTTAGAACCACTGTTTCTGAGGCTAATTCTTGAACCGTAAGTCATATACGCTCGATCTTGGCGGCATTCGTCTCAGCACCTGGAAATTAGTATAGAAGCACTGTTTCCCACGGTTTCTGAGGCTAATTCTTGAACCGTAAGTCTTAGACGCTTGATCTTGGCGGCATTCGTCTCAGCGCCTGGCAATTAGTATAGAAGCACTGTCTTTGACTTCTCTGGATGTTTCCCAGGCGAGCTATTTACAAGTAAATCCTAGACGCTCGATCTTGGTTACTTTCGCTTTCGCGGCTGGCAGCAAAGTTCAGAACCATGTTTCTGTGAATAACTCTTGAACCGTAAGTCACAGACGCTCGCTCTTGGCTGCATTCGTTTCAGCTCGTGGCAGCCAGTCTAAAAAAAACACTATCTTGGACTTCTCTGGATGTTTCCCAGGCGAGCTATTGGCAGCATGTTCAGAACCACTGTTTCTGAGGCTAATTCTTGAACCGTAAGTCATAGACGCTCGATCTTGGCGGCATTCGTCTCAGCGCCTGGCAATTAGTATAGAAGCACTGTTTCCCACTGTTTCTGAGGCTAATTCTTGAACCGTAAGTCATAGACGCTCGATCTTGGCGGCATTCGTCTCAGCGCCTGGCAATTAGTATAGAAGCACTGTCTTTGACTTCACTGGATGTTTCCCAGGCGAGCTATTGACAAGTAAATCCTAGACGCTCGATCTTGGTTATTTTCGCTTTCGCGGCTGGCAGCAAAGTTCAGAACCATGTTTCTGTGAATAACTCTTGAACCGTAAGTCACAGACGCTCGCTCTTGGCTGCATTCGTTTCAGCTCGTGGCAGCCAGTCTAAAAAACACTATCTTGGACTTCTCTGGATGTTTCCCAGGCGAGCTATTGGCAGCATGTTCAGTACCACTGTTTCTGAGGCTAATTCTTGAACCGTAAGTCATAGACGCTCGATCTTGGCGGCATTCGTCTCAGCGCCTGGCAATTAGTATAGAAGCACTGTTTCCCACTGTTTCTGAGGCTAATTCTTGAACCGTAAGTCTTAGACGCTTGATCTTGGCGGCATTCGTCTCAGCGCCTGGCAATTAGTATAGCTGCACTGTCTTTGACTTCTCTGGATGTTTTCCAGGCGAGCTATTCACAAGTAAATCCTAGACGCTCGATCTTGGTTGCTTTCGCTTTCGCGGCTGGCAGCAAAGTTCAGAACCATGTTTATGAGAATAACTTTTGAACCGTAAGTCACAGACGCTCGCTCTTGGCTGCATTCGTTTCAGCTCGTGGCAGCCAGTCTAAAAAAACACTATCTTGGACTTCTCTGGATGTTTCCCAGGCGAGCTATTGGCAGCATGTTTAGAACCACTGTTTCTGAGGCTAATTCTTGAACCGTAAGTCATATACGCTCGATCTTGGCGGCATTCGTCTCAGCACCTGGAAATTAGTATAGAAGCACTGTTTCCCACGGTTTCTGAGGCTAATTCTTGAACCGTAAGTCTTAGACGCTTGATCTTGGCGGCATTCGTCTCAGCGCCTGGCAATTAGTATAGAAGCACTGTCTTTGACTTCTCTGGATGTTTCCCAGGCGAGCTATTGACAAGTAAATCCTAGACGCTCGATCTTGGTTATTTTCGCTTTCGCGGCTGGCAGCAAAGTTCAGAACCATGTTTCTGTGAATAACTCTTGAACCGTAAGTCACAGACGCTCGCTCTTGGCTGCATTCGTTTCAGCTCGTGGCAGCCAGTCTAAAAAACACTATCTTGGACTTCTCTGGATGTTTCCCAGGCGAGCTATTGGCAGCATGTTCAGTACCACTGTTTCTGAGGCTAATTCTTGAACCGTAAGTCATAGACGCTCGATCTTGGCGGCATTCGTCTCAGCGCCTGGCAATTAGTATAGAAGCACTGTTTCCCACTGTTTCTGAGGCTAATTCTTGAACCGTAAGTCTTAGACGCTTGATCTTGGCGGCATTCGTCTCAGCGCCTGGCAATTAGTATAGCTGCACTGTCTTTGACTTCTCTGGATGTTTTCCAGGCGAGCTATTCACAAGTAAATCCTAGACGCTCGATCTTGGTTGCTTTCGCTTTCGCGGCTGGCAGCAAAGTTCAGAACCATGTTTATGAGAATAACTTTTGAACCGTAAGTCACAGACGCTCGCTCTTGGCTGCATTCGTTTCAGCTCGTGGCAGCCAGTCTAAAAAAACACTATCTTGGACTTCTCTGGATGTTTCCCAGGCGAGCTATTGGCAGCATGTTTAGAACCACTGTTTCTGAGGCTAATTCTTGAACCGTAAGTCATAGACGCCCGCTCTTGGCTGCATTCGTTTCAGCTTGTGGCAGCCAGTCTAAAAAAACACTATCTTGGACTTCTCTGCATGTTTCCCAGGCGACCTATTGGCAGCATGTTCAGAACCATGTTTCTGTGAATAACTCTTGAACCGTAAGTCACAGACGCTCGCTCTTGGCTGCATTCGTTTCAGCTCGTGGCAGCCAGTCTAAAAAAACACTATCTTGGACTTCTCTGGATGTTTCCCAGGCGAGCTATTGGCAGCATGTTTAGAACCACTGTTTCTGAGGCTAATTCTTGAACCGTAAGTCATAGACGCTCGATCTTGGCGGCATTCGTCTCAGCACCTGGAAATTAGTATAGCAGCACTGTTTCCCACGGTTTCTGAGGCTAATTCTTGAACCGTAAGTCTTAGACGCTTGATCTTGGCGGCATTCGTCTCAGCGCCTGGCAATTAGTATAGAAGCACTGTCTTTGACTTCTCTGGATGTTTCCCAGGCGAGCTATTCACAAGTAAATCCTAGACGCTCGATCTTGGTTACTTTCGCTTTCGCGGCTGGCAGCAAAGTTCAGAACCATGTTTCTGTGAATAACTCTTGAACTGTAAGTCACAGACGCTCGCTCTTGGCTGCATTCGTTTCAGCTCGTGGCAGCCAGTCTAAAAAAAACACTATCTTGGACTTCTCTGGATGTTTCCCAGGCGAGCTATTGGCAGCATGTTCAGAACCACTGTTTCTGAGGCTAATTCTTGAACCGTAAGTCATAGACGCTCGATCTTGGCGGCATTCGTCTCAGCGCCTGGCAATTAGTATAGAAGCACTGTTTCCCACTGTTTCTGAGGCTAATTCTTGAACCGTAAGTCATAGACGCTCGATCTTGGCGGCATTCGTCTCAGCGCCTGGCAATTAGTATAGAAGCACTGTTTCCCACTGTTTCTGAGGCTAATTCTTGAACCGTAAGTCTTAGACGCTTGATCTTGGCGGCATTCGTCTCAGCGCCTGGCAATTAGTATAGCTGCACTGTCTTTGACTTCTCTGGATGTTTTCCAGGCGAGCTATTCACAAGTAAATCCTAGACGCTCGATCTTGGTTGCTTTCGCTTTCGCGGCTGGCAGCAAAGTTCAGAACCATGTTTATGAGAATAACTTTTGAACCGTAAGTCACAGACGCTCGCTCTTGGCTGCATTCGTTTCAGCTCGTGGCAGCCAGTCTAAAAAAACACTATCTTGGACTTCTCTGGATGTTTCCCAGGCGAGCTATTGGCAGCATGTTCAGAACCACTGTTTCTGAGGCTAATTCTTGAACCGTGTCATAGACGCTCGATCTTGGCGGCATTCGTCTCAGCGCCTGGCAATTAGTATAGAAGCACTGTCTTTGACTTCTCTGGATGTTTTCCAGGCGAGCTATTCACAAGTAAATCCTAGACGCTCGATCTTGGTTATTTTCGCTTTCGCGGCTGGCAGCAAAGTTCAGAACCATGTTTCTGTGAATAACTCTTGAACCGTAAGTGACAGACGCTCGCTCTTGGCTGCATTCGTTTCAGCTCGTGGCAGTCAGTCTAAAAAACACTATCTTGGACTTCTCTGGATGTTTCCCAGGCGAGCTATTGGCAGCATGCTTAGAACCACTGTTTCTGAGGCTAACTCTTGAACCGTAAGTCATAGACGCTCGATCTTGGCGGCATTCGTCTCAGCACCTGGAAATTAGTATAGAAGCACTGTTTCCCACGGTTTCTGAGGCTAATTCTTGAACCGTAAGTCTTAGACGCTTGATCTTGGCGGCATTCGTCTCAGCGCCTGGCAATTAGTATAGCTGCACTGTCTTTGACTTCTCTGGATGTTTTCCAGGCGAGCTATTCACAAGTAAATCCTAGACGCTCGATCTTGGTTGCTTTCGCTTTCGCGGCTGGCAGCAAAGTTCAGAACCATGTTTATGTGAATAACTTTTGAACCGTAAGTCACAGACGCTAGCTCTTGGCTGCATTTGTTTCAGCTCGTGGCAGCCAGTCTAAAAAAAACACTATCTTGGACTTCTCTGGATGTTTCCCAGGCGAGCTATTGGCAGCATGTTCAAAACCACTGTTTCTGAGGCTAATTCTTGAACCGTAAGTCATAGACGCTCGATCTTGGCGGCATTCGTCTCAGCGCCTGGCAATTAGTATAGAAGCACTGTTTCCCACTGTTTCTGAGGCTAATTCTTGAACCGTAAGTCTTAGACGCTTGATCTTGGCGGCATTCGTCTCAGCGCCTGGCAATTAGTGTAGAAGCACTGTCTTTGACTTATCTGAATGTTTCCCAGGCGAGCTATTCACAAGTAAATCCTAGACGCTCGATCTTGGTTACTTTCGCTTTCGCGGCTGGCAGCAAAGTTCAGAACCATGTTTCTGTGAATAACTCTTGAACCGTAAGTCACAGACGCTCGCTCTTGGCTGCATTTGTTTCAGCTCGTGGCAGCCAGTCTAAAAAAACACTATCTTGGACTTCTCTGGATGTTTCCCAGGCGAGCTATTGGCAGCATGTTCAGAACCACTGTTTCTGAGGCTAATTCTTGAACCGTAAGTCATAGACGCTCGATCTTGGTGGCATTCGTCTCAGCGCCTGGCAATTAGTATAGAAGCACTGTTTCCCACTGTTTCTGAAGCGAATTCTTGAACCGTAAGTCATAGACGCTCGATCTTGGCGGCATTCGTCTCAGCGCCTGGCAATTAGTATAGAAGCACTGTCTTTGACTTCACTGGATGTTTCCCAGGCGAGCTATTGACAAGTAAATCCTAGACGCTCGATCTTGGTTATTTTCGCTTTCGCGGCTGGCAGCAAAGTTCAGAACCATGTTTCTGTGAATAACTCTTGAACCGTAAGTCACAGACGCTCGCTCTTGGCTGCATTCGTTTCAGCTCGTGGCAGCCAGTCTAAAAAAAACACTATCTTGGACTTCTCTGGATGTTTCCCAGGCGAGCTATTGGCAGCATGTTTTGAACCACTGTTTCTGAGGCTAATTCTTGAACCGTAAGTCATAGACGCTCGATCTTGGCGGCATTCGTCTCAGCGCCTGGCAATTAGTATAGAAGCACTGTTTCCCACTGTTTCTGAGGCTAATTCTTGAACCGTAAGTCTTAGACGCTTGATCTTGGCGGCATTCGTCTCAGCGCCTGGCAATTAGTATAGAAGCACTGTCTTTGACTTCTCTGGATGTTTCCCAGGCGAGCTATTCACAAGTAAATCCTAGACGCTCGATCTTGGTTACTTTCGCTTTCGCGGCTGGCAGCAAAGTTCAGAACCATGTTTATGAGAATAACTTTTGAACCGTAAGTCACAGACGCTCGCTCTTGGCTGCATTCGTTTCAGCTCGTGGCAGCCAGTCTAAAAAACACTATCTTGGACTTCTCTGGATGTTTCCCCGGCGAGCTATTGGCAGCATGTTCAAAACCACTGTTTCTGAGGCTAATTCTTGAACCGTAAGTCATAGACGCTCGATCTTGGCGGCATTCGTCTCAGCTCCTGGCAATTAGTATAGAAGCACTGTTTCCCACTGTTTCTGAGGCTAATTCTTGAACCGTAAGTCTTAGACGCTTGATCTTGGCGGCATTCGTCTCAGCGCCTGGCAATTAGTATAGCTGCACTGTCTTTGACTTCTCTGGATGTTTTCCAGGCGAGCTATTCACAAGTAAATCCTAGACGCTCGATCTTGGTTGCTTTCGCTTTCGCGGCTGGCAGCAAAGTTCAGAACCATGTTTATGAGAATAACTTTTGAACCGTAAGTCACAGACGCTCGCTCTTGGCTGCATTCGTTTCAGCTCGTGGCAGCCAGTCTAAAAAACACTATCTTGGACTTCTCTGGATGTTTCCCAGGCGAGCTATTGGCAGCATGTTCAGAACCACTGTTTCTGAGGCGAATTCTTGAACCGTAAGTCATAGACGCTCGATCTTGGCGGCATTCGTCTCAGCACCTGGAAATTAGTATAGAAGGACTGTTTCCCACTGTTTCTGAGGCTAATTCTTGAACCGTAAGTCATACACGCTCGATCTTGGCGGCATTCGTCTCAGCGCCTGGCAATTAGTATAGAAGCACTGTCTTTGACTTCACTGGATGTTTCCCAGGCGAGCTATTGACAAGTAAATCCTAGACGCTCGATCTTGGTTATTTTCGCTTTCGCGGCTGGCAGCAAAGTTCAGAACCATGTTTCTGTGAATAACTCTTGAACCGTAAGTCACAGACGCTCGCTCTTGGCTGCATTCGTTTCAGCTCGTGGCAGCCAGTCTAAAAAACACTATCTTGGACTTCTCTGGATGTTTCCCAGGCGAGCTATTGGCAGCATGTTCAGAACCACTGTTTCTGAGGCTAATTCTTGAACCGTAAGTCATAGACGCTCGATCTTGGCGGCATTCGTCTCAGCGCCTGGCAATTAGTATAGAAGCACTGTTTCCCACTGTTTCTGAGGCTAATTCTTGAACCGTAAGTCTTAGACGCTTGATCTTGGCGGCATTCGTCTCAGCGCCTGGCAATTAGTATAGCTGCACTGTCTTTGACTTCTCTGGATGTTTTCCAGGCGAGCTATTCACAAGTAAATCCTAGACGCTCGATCTTGGTTGCTTTCGCTTTCGCGGCTGGCAGCAAAGTTCAGAACCATGTTTATGAGAATAACTTTTGAACCGTAAGTCACAGACGCTCGCTCTTGGCTGCATTCGTTTCAGCTCGTGGCAGCCAGTCTAAAAAAAAACCACTATCTTGGACTTCTCTGGATGTTTCCCAGGCGAGCTATTGGCAGCATGTTCAGAACCACTGTTTCTGAGGCTAATTCTTGAACCGTAAATCCTAGACGCTCGATCTTGGTTGCTTTCGCTTTCGCGGCTGGCAGCAAAGTTCAGAACCATGTTTATGTGAATAACTTTTGAACCGTAAGTCACAGACGCTCGCTCTTGGCTGCATTCGTGTCAGCTCGTGGCAGCCAGTCTAAAAAAAACACTATCTTGGACTTCTCTGGATGTTTCCCCAGGCGAGCTATTGGCAGCATGTTTTGAACCACTGTTTCTGAGGCTAATTCTTGAACCGTAAGTCATAGACGCTCGATCTTGGCGGCATTCGTCTCAGCGCCTGGCAATTAGTATAGAAGCACTGTCTTTGACTTCTCTGGATGTTTTCCAGGCGAGCTATTCACAAGTAAATCCTAGACGCTCGATCTTGGTTGCTTTCGCTTTCGCGGCTGGCAGCAAAGTTCAGAACCATGTTTATGTGAATAACTTTTGAACCGTAAGTCACAGACGCTCGCTCTTGGCTGCATTTGTTTCAGCTCGTGGCAGCCAGTCTAAAAAAAAACATTATCTTGGACTTCTCTGGATGTTTCCCAGGCGAGCTATTGGCAGCATGTTTTGAACCACTGTTTCTGAGGCTAATTCTTGAACCGTAAGTCATAGACGCTCGATCTTGGCGGCATTCGTCTCAGCGCCTGGCAATTAGTATAGAAGCACTGTTTCCCACTGTTACTGAGGCTAATTCTTGAACCGTAAGTCTTAGACTCTTGATCTTGGCGGCATTCGTCTCAGCGCCTGGCAATTAGTATAGAAGCACTGTCTTTGACTTCTCTGGATGTTTCCCAGGCGAGCTATTCACAAGTAAATCCTAGACGCTCGATCTTGGTTACTTTCGCTTTCGCGGCTGGCAGCAAAGTTCCGAACCATGTTTCTGTGAATAACTTGAACCGTAAGTCACAGACGCTCGCTCTTTGCTGCATTCGTTTCAGCTCGTGGCAGCCAGTCTAAAAAACACTATCTTGGACTTCTCTGGATGTTTCCCAGGCGAGCTATTGGCAGCATGTTTTGAACCACTGTTTCTGAGGCTAATTCTTGAACCGTAAGTCATAGACGCTCGATCTTGGCGGCATTCGTCTCAGCGCCTGGCAATTAGTATAGAAGCACTGTTTCCCACTGTTTCTGAGGCTAATTCTTGAACCGTAAGTCTTAGACGCTTGATCTTGGCGGCATTCGTCTCAGCGCCTGGCAATTAGTATAGAAGCACTGTCTTTGACTTCTCTGGATGTTTCCCAGGCGAGCTATTCACAAGTAAATCCTAGACGCTCGATCTTGGTTACTTTCGCTTTCGCGGCTGGCAGCAAAGTTCAGAACCATGTTTCTGTGAATAACTCTTGAACCGTAAGTCACAGACGCTCGCTCTTGGCTGCATTCGTTTCAGCTCGTGGCAGCCAGTCTAAAAAACACTATCTTGGACTTCTCTGGATGTTTCCCCAGCGAGCTATTGGCAGCATGTTCAAAACCACTGTTTCTGAGGCTAATTCTTGAACCGTAAGTCATAGACGCTCGATCTTGGCGGCATTCGTCTCAGCGCCTGGCAATTAGTATAGAAGCACTGTTTCCCACTGTTTCTGAGGCTAATTCTTGAACCGTAAGTCTTAGACGCTTGATCTTGGCGGCATTCGTCTCAGCGCCTGGCAATTAGTATAGCTGCACTGTCTTTGACTTCTCTGGATGTTTTCCAGGCGAGCTATTCACAAGTAAATCCTAGACGCTCGATCTTGGTTGCTTTCGCTTTCGCGGCTGGCAGCAAAGTTCAGAACCATGTTTATGTGAATAACTTTTGAACCGTAAGTCACAGACGCTCGCTCTTGGCTGCATTCGTTTCAGCTCGTGGCAGCCAGTCTAAAAAAACGCTATCTTGGACTTCTCTGGATGTTTCCCCAGCGAGCTATTGGCAGCATGTTCAAAACCACTGTTTCTGAGGCTAATTCTTGAACCGTAAGTCATAGACACTCGATCTTGGCGGCATTCGTCTCAGCGCCTGGCAATTAGTATAGAAGCACTGTTTCCCACTGTTTCTGAGGCTAATTCTTGAACCGTAAGTCTTAGACGCTTGATCTTGGCGGCATTCGTCTCAGCGCCTGGCAATTAGTATAGCTGCACTGTCTTTGACTTCTCTGGATGTTTTCCAGGCGAGCTATTCACAAGTAAATCCTAGACGCTCGATCTTGGTTGCTTTCGCTTTCGCGGCTGGCAGCAAAGTTCAGAACCATGTTTATGTGAATAACTTTTGAACCGTAAGTCACAGACGCTCGCTCTTGGCTGCATTCGTTTCAGCTCGTGGCAGCCAGTCTAAAAAACACTATCTTGGACTTCTCTGGATGTTTCCCAGGCGAGCTATTGGCAGCATGTTCAGAACCACTGTTTCTGAGGCTAATTCTTGAACCGTAAGTCATAGACGCTCGATCTTGGCGGCATTCGTCTCAGCGCCCGGCAATTAGTATAGAAGCACTGTTTCCCACTGTTTCTGAGGCTAATTCTTAAACCGTAAGTCTTAGACGCTTGATCTTGGCGGCATTCGTCTCAGCGCCTGGCAATTAGTATAGCTGCACTGTCTTTGACTTCTCTGGATGTTTCCCAGGCGAGCTATTGACAAGTAAATCCTAGACGCTCGATCTTGGTTATTTTCGCTTTCGCGGCTGGCAGCAAAGTTCAGAACCATGTTTCTGTGAATAACTCTTGAACCGTAAGTGACAGGCGCTCGCTCTTGGCTGCATTCGTTTCAGCTCGTGGCAGCCAGTCTAAAAAACACTATCTTGGACTTCTCTGGATGTTTCCCAGGCGAGCTATTGGCAGCATGTTCAGAACCACTGTTTCTGAGGCGAATTCTTGAACCGTAAGTCATAGACGCTCGATCTTGGCGGCATTCGTCTCAGCGCCTGGCAATTAGTATAGAAGCACTGTCTTTGCCTTCACTGGATGTTTCCCAGGCGAGCTATTGACAAGTAAATCCTAGACGCTCGATCTTGGTTATTTTCGCTTTCGCGGCTGGCAGCAAAGTTCAGAACCATGTTTCTGTGAATAACTCTTGAACCGTAAGTCACAGACGCTCGCTCTTGGTTGCATTCGTTTCAGCTCGTGGCAGCCAGTCTAACAAACACTATATTGGACTTCTCTGGATGTTTCCCAGGCGAGCTATTAGCAGCATGTTCAGAACCACTGTTTCTGAGGCTAATTCTTGAACCGTAAGTCATAGACGCTCGATCTTGGCGGCATTCGTCTCAGCACCTGGAAATTAGTATAGAAGCACTGTTTCCCACTGTTTCTGAGGCTAATTCTTGAACCGTAAGTCATAGACGCTCGATCTTGGCGGCATTCGTCTCAGCGCCTGGCAATTAGTATAGAAGCACTGTCTTTGACTTCACTGGATGTTTCCCAGGCGAGCTATTGACAAGTAAATCCTAGACGCTCGATCTTGGTTATTTTCGCTTTCGCGGCTGGCAGCAAAGTTCAGAACCATGTTTCTGTGAATAACTCTTGAACCGTAAGTCACAGACGCTCGCTCTTGGCTGCATTCGTTTCAGCTCGTGGCAGCCAGTCTAAAAAACACTATCTTGGACTTCTCTGGATGTTTCCCAGGCGAGCTATTGGCAGCATGTTCAGAACCACTGTTTCTGAGGCTAATTCTTGAACCGTAAGTCATAGACGCTCGATCTTGGCGGCATTCGTCTCAGCGCCTGGCAATTAGTATAGAAGCACTGTTTCCCACTGTTTCTGAGGCTAATTCTTGAACCGTAAGTCTTAGACGCTTGATCTTGGCGGCATTCGTCTCAGCGCCTGGCAATTAGTATAGCTGCACTGTCTTTGACTTCTCTGGATGTTTTCCAGGCGAGCTATTCACAAGTAAATCCTAGACGCTCGATCTTGGTTGCTTTCGCTTTCGCGGCTGGCAGCAAAGTTCAGAACCATGTTTATGAGAATAACTTTTGAACCGTAAGTCACAGACGCTCGCTCTTGGCTGCATTCGTTTCAGCTCGTGGCAGCCAGTCTAAAAAAAAAAACACTATCTTGGACTTCTCTGGATGTTTCCCAGGCGAGCTATTGGCAGCATGTTCAGAACCACTGTTTCTGAGGCTAATTCTTGAACCGTAAATCCTAGACGCTCGATCTTGGTTGCTTTCGCTTTCGCGGCTGGCAGCAAAGTTCAGAACCATGTTTATGTGAATAACTTTTGAACCGTAAGTCACAGACGCTCGCTCTTGGCTGCATTCGTTTCAGCTCGTGGCAGCCAGTCTAAAAAAAACACTATCTTGGACTTTTCTGGATGTTTCCCAGGCGAGCTATTGGCAGCATGTTCAGAACCACTGTTTCTGAGGCTAATTCTTGAACCGTAAGTCATAGACGCTCGATCTTGGCGGCATTCGTCTCAGCGCCTGGCAATTAGTATAGAAGCACTGTTTCCCACTGTTTCTGAGGCTAATTCTTGAACCGTAAGTCATAGACGCTCGATCTTGGCGGCATTCGTCTCAGCGCCTGGCAATTAGTATAGAAGCACTGTCTTTGACTTCACTGGATGTTTCCCAGGCGAGCTATTGACAAGTAAATCCTAGACGCTCGATCTTGGTTATTTTCGCTTTCGTGGCTGGCAGGAAAGTTCAGAACCATGTTTCTGTGAATAACTCTTGAACCGTAAGTCACAGACGCTCGCTCTTGGCTGCATTCGTTTCAGCTCGTGGCAGCCAGTCTAAAAAAACACTATCTTGGACTTCTCTGGATGTTTCCCAGGCGAGCTATTGGCAGCATGTTTAGAACCACTGTTTCTGAGGCTAATTCTTGAACCGTAAGTCATATACGCTCGATCTTGGCGGCATTCGTCTCAGCACCTGGAAATTAGTATAAAAGCACTGTTTCCCACGGTTTCTGAGGCTAATTCTTGAACCGTAAGTCTTAGACGCTTGATCTTGGCGGCATTCGTCTCAGCGCCTGGCAATTAGTATAGAAGCACTGTCTTTGACTTCTCTGGATGTTTCCCAGGCGAGCTATTCACAAGTAAATCCTAGACGCTCGATCTTGGTTACTTTCGCTTTCGCGGCTGGCAGCAAAGTTCAGAACCATGTTTCTGTGAATAACTCTTGAACCGTAAGTCACAGACGCTCGCTCTTGGCTGCATTCGTTTCAGCTCGTGGCAGCCAGTCTAAAAAAACACTATCTTGGACTTCTCTGGATGTTTCCCAGGCGAGCTATTGGCAGCATGTTCAGAACCACTGTTTCTGAGGCTAATTCTTGAACCGTAAGTCATAGACGCTCGATCTTGGCGGCATTCGTCTCAGCGCCTGGCAATTAGTATAGAAGCACTGTTTCCCACTGTTTCTGAGGCTAATTCGAGCTATTGGCAGCATGTTTTGAACCACTGTTTCTGAGGCTAATTCTTGAACCGTAAGTCATAGACGCTCGATCTTGGCGGCATTCGTCTCAGCGCCTGGCAATTAGTATAGAAGCACTGTCTTTGACTTCTCTGGATGTTTCCCAGGCGAGCTATTCACAAGTAAATCCTAGACGCTCGATCTTGGTTACTTTCGCTTTCGCGGCTGGCAGCAAAGTTCAGAACCATGTTTCTGTGAATAACTCTTGAACCGTAAGTCACAGACGCTAGCTCTTGGCTGCATTCGTTTCAGCTCGTGGCAGCCAGTCTAAAAAAAACACTATCTTGGACTTCTCTGGATGTTTCCCAGGCGAGCTATTGGCAGCATGTTCAGAACCACTGTTTCTGAGGCTAATTCTTGAACCGTAAGTCATAGACGCTCGATCTTGGCGGCATTCGTCTCAGCGCCTGGCAATTAGTATAGAAGCACTATTTCCCACTGTTTCTGAGGCTAATTCTTGAACCGTAAGTCATAGACGCTCGATCTTGGCGGCATTCGTCTCAGCGCCTGGCAGTTAGTATAGAAGCACTGTCTTTGACTTCTCTGGATGTTTCCCAGGCGAGCTATTGACAAGTAAATCCTAGACGCTCGATCTTGGTTATTTTCGCTTTCGCGGCTGGCAGCAAAGTTCAGAACCATGTTTCTGTGAATAACTCTTGAACCGTAAGTGACAGACGCTCGCTCTTGGCTGCATTCGTTTCAGCTCGTGGCAGTCAGTCTAAAAAACACTATCTTGGACTTCTCTGGATGTTTCCCAGGCGAGCTATTGGCAGCATGTTTAGAACCACTGTTTCTGAGGCTAATTCTTGAACCGTAAGTCATAGACGCTCGATCTTGGCGGCATTCGTCTCAGCACCTGGAAATTAGTATAGAAGCACTGTTTCCCACGGTTTCTGAGGCTAATTCTTGAACCGTAAGTCTTAGACGCTTGATCTTGGCGGCATTCGTCTCAGCGCCTGGCAATTAGTATAGCTGCACTGTCTTTGACTTCTCTGGATGTTTTCCAGGCGAGCTATTCACAAGTAAATCCTAGACGCTCGATCTTGGTTGCTTTCGCTTTCGCGGCTGGCAGCAAAGTTCAGAACCATGTTTATGTGAATAACTTTTGAACCGTAAGTCACAGACGCTCGCTCTTGGCTGCATTCGTTTCAGCTCGTGGCAGCCAGTCTAAAAAACACTATCTTGGACTTCTCTGGATGTTTCCCAGGCGAGCTATTGGCAGCATGTTCAAAACCACTGTTTCTGAGGCTAATTCTTAAACCGTAAGTCATAGACGCTCGATCTTGGCGGCATTCGTCTCAGCGCCTGGCAATTAGTATAGAAGCACTGTTTCCCACTGTTTCTGAGGCTAATTCTTGAACCGTAAGTCTTAGACGCTTGATCTTGGCGGCATTCGTCTCAGCGCCTGGCAATTAGTGTAGAAGCACTGTCTTTGACTTATCTGAATGTTTCCCAGGCGAGCTATTCACAAGTAAATCCTAGACGCTCGATCTTGGTTACTTTCGCTTTCGCGGCTGGCAGCAAAGTTCAGAACCATGTTTCTGTGAATAACTCTTGAACCGTAAGTCACAGACGCTCGCTCTTGGCTGCATTTGTTTCAGCTCGTGGCAGCCAGTCTAAAAAAACACTATCTTGGACTTCTCTGGATGTTTCCCAGGCGAGCTATTGGCAGCATGTTCAGAACCACTGTTTCTGAGGCTAATTCTTGAACCGTAAGTCATAGACGCTCGATCTTGGCGGCATTCGTCTCAGCGCCTGGCAATTAGTATAGAAACACTGTTTCCCACTGTTTCTGAAGCGAATTCTTGAACCGTAAGTCATAGACGCTCGATCTTGGCGGCATTCGTCTCAGCGCCTGGCAATTAGTATAGAAGCACTGTCTTTGACTTCACTGGATGTTTCCCAGGCGAGCTATTGACAAGTAAATCCTAGACACTCGATCTTGGTTATTTTCGCTTTCGCGGCTGGCAGCAAAGTTCAGAACCATGTTTCTGTGAATAACTCTTGAACCGTAAGTCACAGACGCTCGCTCTTGGCTGCATTCGTTTCAGCTCGTGGCAGCCAGTCTAAAAAATACTATCTTGGACTTCTCTAGATGTTTCCCAGGCGAGCTATTGGCAATATGTTCAGAACCACTGTTTCTGAGGCTAATTCTTGAACCGTAAGTCATAGACGCTCGATCTTGGCGGCATTCGTCTCAGCGCCTGGCAATTAGTATAGAAGCACTATTTCCCACTGTTTCTGAGGCTAATTCTTGAACCGTAAGTCTTAGACGCTTGATCTTGGCGGTATTCGTCTCAGCGCCTGGCAATTAGTATAGCTGCACTGTCTTTGACTTCTCTGGATGTTTTCCAGGCGAGCTATTCACAAGTAAATCCTAGACGCTCGATCTTGGTTGCTTTCGCTTTCGCGGCTGGCAGCAAAGTTCAGAACCATGTTTATGTGAATAACTTTTGAACCGTAAGTCACAGACGCTCGCTCTTGGCTGCATTCGTTTCAGCTCGTGGCAGCCAGTCTAAAAAACACTATCTTGGACTTCTCTGGATGTTTCCCAGGCGAGCTATTGGCAGCATGTTCAAAACCACTGTTTCTGAGGCTAATTCTTGAACCGTAAGTCATAGACGCTCGATCTTGGCGGCATTCGTCTCAGCGCCTGGCAATTAGTATAGAAGCACTGTTTCCCACTGTTTCTGAGGCTAATTCTTGAACCGTAAGTCTTAGACGCTTGATCTTGGCGGCATTCGTCTCAGCGCCTGGCAATTAGTATAGAAGCACTATCTTTGACTTCTCTGGATGTTTCCCAGGCGAGCTATTCACAAGTAAATCCTAGACGCTCGATCTTGGTTACTTTCGCTTTCGCGGCTGGCAGCAAAGTTCAGAACCATGTTTCTGTGAATAACTCTTGAACCGTAAGTCACAGACGCTCGCTCTTGGTTGCATTCGTTTCAGCTCGTGGCAGCCAGTCTAACAAACAATATATTGGACTTCTCTGGATGTTTCCCAGGCGAGCTATTAGCAGCATGTTCAGAACCACTGATTCTGAGGCTAATTCTTGAACCGTAAGTCATAGACGCTCGATCTTGGCGGCATTCGTCTCAGCGCCTGGCAATTAGTATAGAAGCACTGTCTTTGACTTCTCTGGATGTTTCCCAGGCGAGCTATTCACAAGTAAATCCTAGACGCTCGATCTTGGTTACTTTCGCTTTCGCGGCTGGCAGCAAAGTTCAGAACCATGTTTCTGTGAATAACTCTTGAACCGTAAGTCACAGACGCTCGCTCTTGGTTGCATTCGTTTCAGCTCGTGGCAGCCAGTCTAACAAACAATATATTGGACTTCTCTGGATGTTTCCCAGGCGAGCTATTAGCAGCATGTTCAGAACCACTGATTCTGAGGCTAATTCTTGAACCGTAAGTCATAGACGCTCGATCTTGGCGGCATTCGTCTCAGCGCCTGGCAATTAGTATAGAAGCACTGTCTTTGACTTCTCTGGATGTTTCCCAGGCGAGCTATTCACAAGTAAATCCTAGACACTCGATCTTGGTTACTTTCGCTTTCGCGGCTGGCAGCAAAGTTCAGAACCATGTTTCTGTGAATAACTCTTGAACCGTAAGTCACAGACGCTCGCTCTTGGCTGCATTTGTTTCAGCTCGTGGCAGCCAGTCTAAAAAAACACTATCTTGGACTTCTCTGGATGTTTCCCAGGCGAGCTATTGGCAGCATGTTCAGAACCACTGTTTCTGAGGCTAATTCTTGAACCGTAAGTCATAGACGCTCGATCTTGGCGGCATTCGTCTCAGCGCCTGGCAATTAGTATAGAAGCACTGTTTCCCACTGTTTCTGAGGCTAATTCTTGAACCGTAAGTCTTAGACGCTTGATCTTGGCGGCATTCGTCTCAGCGCCTGGCAATTAGTATAGAAGCACTATCTTTGACTTCTCTGGATGTTTCCCAGGCGAGCTATTCACAAGTAAATCCTAGACGCTCGATCTTGGTTACTTTCGCTTTCGCGGCTGGCAGCAAAGTTCAGAACCATGTTTCTGTGAATAACTCTTGAACCGTAAGTCACAGACGCTCGCTCTTGGTTGCATTCGTTTCAGCTCGTGGCAGCCAGTCTAACAAACAATATATTGGACTTCTCTGGATGTTTCCCAGGCGAGCTACTAGCAGCATGTTCAGAACCACTGATTCTGAGGCTAATTCTTGAACCGTAAGTCATAGACGCTCGATCTTGGCGGCATTCGTCTCAGCGCCTGGCAATTAGTATAGAAGCACTGTCTTTGACTTCTCTGGATGTTTCCCAGGCGAGCTATTCACAAGTAAATCCTAGACGCTCGATCTTGGTTGCTTTCGCTTTCGCGGCTGGCAGCAAAGTTCAGAACCATGTTTATGTGAATAACTTTTGAACCGTAAGTCACAGACGCTCGCTCTTGGCTGCATTCGTTTCAGCTCGTGGCAGCCAGTCTAAAAAAAACTATCTTGGACTTCTCTGGATGTTTCCCAGGCGAGCTATTGGCAGCATGTTTTGAACCACTGTTTCTGAGGCTAATTCTTGAACCGTAAGTCATAGACGCTCGATCTTGGCGGCATTCGTCTCAGCGCCTGGCAATTAGTATAGAAGCACTGTCTTTGACTTCTCTGGATGTTTCCCAGGCGAGCTATTCACAAGTAAATCCTAGACGCTCGATCTTGGTTATTTTCGCTTTCGCGGCTGGCAGCAAAGTTCCGAACCATGTTTCTGTGAATAACTCTTGAACCGTAAGTCACAGACGCTCGCTCTTTGCTGCATTCGTTTCAGCTCGTGGCAGCCAGTCTAAAAAACACTATCTTGGACTTCTCTGGATGTTTCCCAGGCGAGCTATTGGCAGCATGTTTTGAACCACTGTTTCTGAGGCTAATTCTTGAACCGTAAGTCATAGACGCTCGATCTTGGCGGCATTCGTCTCAGCGCCTGGCAATTAGTATAGAAGCACTGTCTTTGACTTCTCTGGATGTTTTCCAGGCGAGCTATTCACAAGTAAATCCTAGACGCTCGATCTTGGTTGCTTTCGCTTTCGCGGCTGGCAGCAAAGTTCAGAACCATGTTTATGTGAATAACTTTTGAACCGTAAGTCACAGACGCTCGCTCTTGGCTGCATTCGTTTCAGCTCGTGGCAGCCAGTCTAAAAAAAACACTATCTTGGACTTCTCTGGATGTTTCCCAGGCGAGCTATTGGCAGCATGTTTTGAACCACTGTTTCTGAGGCTAATTCTTGAACCGTAAGTCATAGACGCTCGATCTTGGCGGCATTCGTCTCAGCGCCTGGCAATTAGTATAGAAGCACTGTCTTTGACTTCTCTGGATGTTTCCCAGGCGAGCTATTCACAAGTAAATCCTAGACGCTCGATCTTGGTTACTTTCGCTTTCGCGGCTGGCAGCAAAGTTCAGAACCATGTTTCTGTGAATAACTCTTGAACCGTAAGTCACAGACGCTCGCTCTTGGTTGCATTCGTTTCAGCTCGTGGCAGCCAGTCTAACAAACAATATATTGGACTTCTCTGGATGTTTCCCAGGCGAGCTATTAGCAGCATGTTCAGAACCACTGATTCTGAGGCTAATTCTTGAACCGTAAGTCATAGACGCTCGATCTTGGCGGCATTCGTCTCAGCGCCTGGCAATTAGTATAGAAGCACTGTCTTTGACTTCTCTGGATGTTTCCCAGGCGAGCTATTCACAAGTAAATCCTAGACGCTCGATCTTGGTTACTTTCGCTTTCGCGGCTGGCAGCAAAGTTCAGAACCATGTTTCTGTGAATAACTCTTGAACCGTAAGTCACAGACGCTCGCTCTTGGCTGCATTTGTTTCAGCTCGTGGCAGCCAGTCTAAAAAAACACTATCTTGGACTTCTCTGGATGTTTCCCAGGCGAGCTATTGGCAGCATGTTCAGAACCACTGTTTCTGAGGCTAATTCTTGAACCGTAAGTCATAGACGCTCGATCTTGGCGGCATTCGTCTCAGCGCCTGGCAATTAGTATAGAAGCACTGTTTCCCACTGTTTCTGAGGCTAATTCTTGAACCGTAAGTCTTAGACGCTTGATCTTGGCGGCATTCGTCTCAGCGCCTGGCAATTAGTATAGAAGCACTATCTTTGACTTCTCTGGATGTTTCCCAGGCGAGCTATTCACAAGTAAATCCTAGACGCTCGATCTTGGTTACTTTCGCTTTCGCGGCTGGCAGCAAAGTTCAGAACCATGTTTCTGTGAATAACTCTTGAACCGTAAGTCACAGACGCTCGCTCTTGGTTGCATTCGTTTCAGCTCGTGGCAGCCAGTCTAACAAACAATATATTGGACTTCTCTGGATGTTTCCCAGGCGAGCTACTAGCAGCATGTTCAGAACCACTGATTCTGAGGCTAATTCTTGAACCGTAAGTCATAGACGCTCGATCTTGGCGGCATTCGTCTCAGCGCCTGGCAATTAGTATAGAAGCACTGTCTTTGACTTCTCTGGATGTTTCCCAGGCGAGCTATTCACAAGTAAATCCTAGACGCTCGATCTTGGTTACTTTCGCTTTCGCGGCTGGCAGCAAAGTTCAGAACCATGTTTCTGTGAATAACTCTTGAACCGTAAGTCACAGACGCTCGCTCTTGGTTGCATTCGTTTCAGCTCGTGGCAGCCAGTCTAAAAAACACTATATTGGACTTCTCTGGATGTTTCCCAGGCGAGCTATTAGCAGCATGTTCAGAACCACTGTTTCTGAGGCTAATTCTTGAACCGTAAGTCATAGACGCTCGATCTTGGCGGCATTCGTCTCAGCGCCTGGCAATTAGTATAGAAGCACTGTCTTTGACTTCTCTGGATGTTTCCCAGGCGAGCTATTGACAAGTAAATCCTAGACGCTCGATCTTGGTTATTTTCGCTTTCGCGGCTGGCAGCAAAGTTCCGAACCATGTTTCTGTGAATAACTCTTGAACCGTAAGTCACAGACGCTCGCTCTTTGCTGCATTCGTTTCAGCTCGTGGCAGCCAGTCTAAAAAACACTATCTTGGACTTCTCTGGATGTTTCCCAGGCGAGCTATTGGCAGCATGTTTTGAACCAATGTTTCTGAGGCTAATTCTTGAACCGTAAGTCATAGACGCTCGATTTTGGCGGCATTCGTCTCAGCGCCTGGCAATTAGTATAGAAGCACTGTTTCCCACTGTTTCTGAGGCTAATTCTTGAACCGTAAGTCTTAGACGCTTGATCTTGGCGGCATTCGTCTCAGCGCCTGGCAATTAGTATAGCTGCACTGTCTTTGACTTCTCTGGATGTTTCCCAGGCGAGCTATTGACAAGTAAATCCTAGACGCTCGATCTTGGTTATTTTCGCTTTCGCGGCTGGCAGCAAAGTTCAGAACCATGTTTCTGTGAATAACTCTTGAACCGTAAGTCACAGACGCTCGCTCTTTGCTGCATTCGTTTCAGCTCGTGGCAGCCAGTCTAAAAAACACTATCTTGGACTTCTCTGGATGTTTCCCAGGCGAGCTATTGGCAGCATGTTCAGAACCACTGTTTCTGAGGCTAATTCTTGAACCGTAAGTCATAGACGCTCGATCTTGGCGGCATTCGTCTCAGCGCCTGGCAATTAGTATAGAAGCACTGTCTTTGACTTCTCTGGCTGTTTCCCAGGCGAGCTATTGACAAGTAAATCCTAGACGCTCGATCTTGGTTATTTTCGCTTTCGCGGCTGGCAGCAAAGTTCCGAACCATGTTTCTGTGAATAACTCTTGAACCGTAAGTCACAGACGCTCGCTCTTTGCTGCATTCGTTTCAGCTCGTGGCAGCCAGTCTAAAAAACACTATCTTGGACTTCTCTGGATGTTTCCCAGGCGAGCTACTAGCAGCATGTTCAGAACCACTGATTCTGAGGCTAATTCTTGAACCGTAAGTCATAGACGCTCGATCTTGGCGGCATTCGTCTCAGCGCCTGGCAATTAGTATAGAAGCACTGTCTTTGACTTCTCTGGATGTTTCCCAGGCGAGCTATTCACAAGTAAATCCTAGACGCTCGATCTTGGTTACTTTCGCTTTCGCGGCTGGCAGCAAAGTTCAGAACCATGTTTCTGTGAATAACTCTTGAACCGTAAGTCACAGACGCTCGCTCTTGGTTGCATTCGTTTCAGCTCGTGGCAGCCAGTCTAAAAAACACTATATTGGACTTCTCTGGATGTTTCCCAGGCGAGCTATTAGCAGCATGTTCAGAACCACTGTTTCTGAGGCTAATTCTTGAACCGTAAGTCATAGACGCTCGATCTTGGCGGCATTCGTCTCAGCGCCTGGCAATTAGTATAGAAGCACTGTCTTTGACTTCTCTGGATGTTTCCCAGGCGAGCTATTGACAAGTAAATCCTAGACGCTCGATCTTGGTTATTTTCGCTTTCGCGGCTGGCAGCAAAGTTCCGAACCATGTTTCTGTGAATAACTCTTGAACCGTAAGTCACAGACGCTCGCTCTTTGCTGCATTCGTTTCAGCTCGTGGCAGCCAGTCTAAAAAACACTATCTTGGACTTCTCTGGATGTTTCCCAGGCGAGCTATTGGCAGCATGTTTTGAACCAATGTTTCTGAGGCTAATTCTTGAACCGTAAGTCATAGACGCTCGATTTTGGCGGCATTCGTCTCAGCGCCTGGCAATTAGTATAGAAGCACTGTTTCCCACTGTTTCTGAGGCTAATTCTTGAACCGTAAGTCTTAGACGCTTGATCTTGGCGGCATTCGTCTCAGCGCCTGGCAATTAGTATAGCTGCACTGTCTTTGACTTCTCTGGATGTTTCCCAGGCGAGCTATTGACAAGTAAATCCTAGACGCTCGATCTTGGTTATTTTCGCTTTCGCGGCTGGCAGCAAAGTTCAGAACCATGTTTCTGTGAATAACTCTTGAACCGTAAGTCACAGACGCTCGCTCTTTGCTGCATTCGTTTCAGCTCGTGGCAGCCAGTCTAAAAAACACTATCTTGGACTTCTCTGGATGTTTCCCAGGCGAGCTATTGGCAGCATGTTCAGAACCACTGTTTCTGAGGCTAATTCTTGAACCGTAAGTCATAGACGCTCGATCTTGGCGGCATTCGTCTCAGCGCCTGGCAATTAGTATAGAAGCACTGTCTTTGACTTCTCTGGCTGTTTCCCAGGCGAGCTATTGACAAGTAAATCCTAGACGCTCGATCTTGGTTATTTTCGCTTTCGCGGCTGGCAGCAAAGTTCCGAACCATGTTTCTGTGAATAACTCTTGAACCGTAAGTCACAGACGCTCGCTCTTTGCTGCATTCGTTTCAGCTCGTGGCAGCCAGTCTAAAAAACACTATCTTGGACTTCTCTGGATGTTTCCCAGGCGAGCTATTGGCAGAATGTTTTGAACCACTGTTTCTGAGGCTAATTCTTGAACCGTAAGTCATAGACGCTCGATCTTGGCGGCATTCGTCTCAGCGCCTGGCAATTAGTATAGAAGCACTGTTTCCCACTGTTTCTGAGGCTAATTCTTGAACCGTAAGTCTTAGACGCTTGATCTTGGCGGCATTCGTCTCAGCGCCTGGCAATTAGTATAGAAGCACTGTCTTTGACTTCTCTGGATGTTTCCCAGGCGAGCTATTCACAAGTAAATCCTAGACGCTAGATCTTGGTTACTTTCGCTTTCGCGGCTGGCAGCAAAGTTCAGAGCCATGTTTCTGTGAATAACTCTTGAACCGTAAGTCACAGACGCTCGCTCTTGGCTGCATTCGTTTCAGCTCGTGGCAGCCAGTCTAAAAAAACACTATCTTGGACTTCTCTGGATGTTTCCCCGGCGAGCTATTGGCAGCATGTTCAAACCACTGTTTCTGAGGCTAATTCTTGAACCGTAAGTCATAGACGCTCGATCTTGGCGGCATTCGTCTCAGCGCCTGGCAATTAGTATAGAAGCACTGTTTCCCACTGTTTCTGAGGCTAATTCTTGAACCGTAAGTCTTAGACGCTTGATCTTGGCGGCATTCGTCTCAGCGCCTGGCAGTTAGTATAGCTGCACTGTCTTTGACTTCTCTGGATGTTTTCCAGGCGAGCTATTCACAAGTAAATCCTAGACGCTCGATCTTGGTTGCTTTCGCGGCTGGCAGCAAAGTTCAGAACCATGTTTCTGTGAATAACTCTTGAACCGCAAGTGACAGGCGCTCGCTCTTGGCTGCATTCGTTTCAGCTCGTGGCAGCCAGTCTAAAAAACACTATCTTGGACTTCTCTGGATGTTTCCCAGGCGAGCTATTGGCAGCATGTTTTGAACCACTGTTTCTGAGGCTAATTCTTGAACCGTAAGTCATAGACGCTCGATCTTGGCGGCATTCGTCTCAGCGCCTGGCAATTAGTATAGAAGCACTGTTTCCCACTGTTTCTGAGGCTAATTCTTGAACCGTAAGTCTTAGACGCTTGATCTTGGCGGCATTCGTCTCAGCGCCTGGCAATTAGTATAGAAGCACTGTCTTTGACTTCTCTGGATGTTTCCCAGGCGAGCTATTCACAAGTAAATCCTAGACGCTCGATCTTGGTTACTTTCGCTTTCGCGGCTGGCAGCAAAGTTCAGAACCATGTTTCTGTGAATAACTCTTGAACCGTAAGTCACAGACGCTCGCTCTTGGCTGCATTCGTTTCAGCTCGTGGCAGCCAGTCTAAAAAAACACTATCTTGGACTTCTCTGGATGTTTCCCCGGCGAGCTATTGGCAGCATGTTCAAAACCACTGTTTCTGAGGCTAATTCTTGAACCGTAAGTCATAGACGCTCGATCTTGGCGGCATTCGTCTCAGCGCCTGGCAATTAGTATAGAAGCACTGTTTCCCACTGTTTCTGAGGCTAATTCTTGAACCGTAAGTCTTAGACGCTTGATCTTGGCGGCATTCGTCTCAGCGCCTGGCAATTAGTATAGCTGCACTGTCTTTGACTTCTCTGGATGTTTTCCAGGCGAGCTATTCACAAGTAAATCCTAGACGCTCGATCTTGGTTGCTTTCGCTTTCGCGGCTGGCAGCAAAGTTCAGAACCATGTTTATGTGAATAACTTTTGAACCGTAAGTCACAGACGCTCGCTCTTGGCTGCATTCGTTTCAGCTCGTGGCAGCCAGTCTAAAAAACACTATCTTGGACTTCTCTGGATGTTTCCCAGGCGAGCTATTGGCAGCATGTTCAGAACCACTGTTTCTGAGGCTAATTCTTGAACCGTAAGTCATAGACGCTCGATCTTGGCGGCATTCGTCTCAGCGCCTGGCAATTAGTATAGAAGCACTGTTTCCCACTGTTTCTGAGGCTAATTCTTAAACCGTAAGTCTTAGACGCTTGATCTTGGCGGCATTCGTCTCAGCGCCTGGCAATTAGTATAGCTGCACTGTCTTTGACTTCTCTGATTGTTTCCCAGGCGAGCTATTGACAAGTAAATCCTAGACGCTCGATCTTGGTTATTTTCGCTTTCGCGGCTGGCAGCAAAGTTCAGAACCATGTTTCTGTGAATAACTCTTGAACCGTAAGTGACAGGCGCTCGCTCTTGGCTGCATTCGTTTCAGCTCGTGGCAGCCAGTCTAAAAAACACTATCTTGGACTTCTCTGGATGTTTCCCAGGCGAGCTATTGGCAGCATGTTTTGAACCACTGTTTCTGAGGCTAATTCTTGAACCGTAAGTCATAGACGCTCGATCTTGGCGGCATTCGTCTCAGCGCCTGGCAATTAGTATAGAAGCACTGTCTTTGACTTCTCTGGATGTTTTCCAGGCGAGCTATTCACAAGTAAATCCTAGACGCTCGATCTTGGTTGCTTTCGCTTTCGCGGCTGGCAGCAAAGTTCAGAACCATGTTTATGTGAATAACTTTTGAACCGTAAGTCACAGACGCTCGCTCTTGGCTGCATTCGTTTCAGCTCGTGGCAGCCAGTCTAAAAAAAACACTATCTTGGACTTCTCTGGATGTTTCCCAGGCGAGCTATTGGCAGCATGTTTTGAACCACTGTTTCTGAGGCTAATTCTTGAACCGTAAGTCATAGACGCTCGATCTTGGCGGCATTCGTCTCAGCGCCTGGCAATTAGTATAGAAGCACTGTTTCCCACTGTTTCTGAGGCTAATTCTTGAACCGTAAGTCTTAGACTCTTGATCTTGGCGGCATTCGTCTCAGCGCCTGGCAATTAGTATAGAAGCACTGTCTTTGACTTCTCTGGATGTTTCCCAGGCGAGCTATTCACAAGTAAATCCTAGACGCTCGATCTTGGTTACTTTCGCTTTCGCGGCTGGCAGCAAAGTTCCGAACCATGTTTCTGTGAATAACTCTTGAACCGTAAGTCACAGACGCTCGCTCTTGGCTGCATTCGTTTCAGCTCGTGGCAGTCAGTCTAAAAAACACTATCTTGGACTTCTCTGGATGTTTCCCAGGCGAGCTATTGGCAGCATGTTTAGAACCACTGTTTCTGAGGCTAATTCTTGAACCGTAAGTCATAGACGCTCGATCTTGGCGGCATTCGTCTCAGCACCTGGAAATTAGTATAGAAGCACTGTTTCCCACGGTTTCTGAGGCTAATTCTTGAACCGTAAGTCTTAGACGCTTGATCTTGGCGGCATTCGTCTCAGCGCCTGGCAATTAGTGTAGCTGCACTGTCTTTGACTTCTCTGGATGTTTTCCAGGCGAGCTATTCACAAGTAAATCCTAGACGCTCGATCTTGGTTGCTTTCGCTTTCGCGGCTGGCAGCAAAGTTCAGAACCATGTTTATGTGAATAACTTTTGAACCGTAAGTCACAGACGCTCGCTCTTGGCTGCATTCGTTTCAGCTCGTGGCAGCCAGTCTAAAAAACACTATCTTGGACTTCTCTGGATGTTTCCCAGGCGAGCTATTGGCAGCATGTTCAAAACCACTGTTTCTGAGGCTAATTCTTAAACCGTAAGTCATAGACGCTCGATCTTGGCGGCATTCGTCTCAGCGCCTGGCAATTAGTATAGAAGCACTGTTTCCCACTGTTTCTGAGGCTAATTCTTGAACCGTAAGTCATAGACGCTTGATCTTGGCAGCATTCGTCTCAGCGCCTGGCAATTAGTGTAGAAGCACTGTCTTTGACTTATCTGAATGTTTCCCAGGCGAGCTATTCACAAGTAAATCCTAGACGCTCGATCTTGGTTACTTTCGCTTTCGCGGCTGGCAGCAAAGTTCAGAACCATGTTTCTGTGAATAACTCTTGAACCGTAAGTCACAGACGCTCGCTCTTGGCTGCATTTGTTTCAGCTCGTGGCAGCCAGTCTAAAAAAACACTATCTTGGACTTCTCTGGATGTTTCCCAGGCGAGCTATTGGCAGCATGTTCAGAACCACTGTTTCTGAGGCTAATTCTTGAACCGTAAGTCATAGACGCTCGATCTTGGCGGCATTCGTCTCAGCGCCTGGCAATTAGTATAGAAACACTGTTTCCCACTGTTTCTGAAGCGAATTCTTGAACCGTAAGTCATAGACGCTCGATCTTGGCGGCATTCGTCTCAGCGCCTGGCAATTAGTATAGAAGCACTGTCTTTGACTTCACTGGATGTTTCCCAGGCGAGCTATTGACAAGTAAATCCTAGACGCTCGATCTTGGTTATTTTCGCTTTCGCGGCTGGCAGCAAAGTTCAGAACCATGTTTCTGTGAATAACTTGAACCGTAAGTCACAGACGCTCACTCTTGGCTGCATTCGTTTCAGCTCGTGGCAGCCAGTCTAAAAAATACTATCTTGGACTTCTCTAGATGTTTCCCAGGCGAGCTATTGGCAATATGTTCAGAACCACTGTTTCTGAGGCTAATTCTTGAACCGTAAGTCATAGACGCTCGATCTTGGCGGCATTCGTCTCAGCGCCTGGCAATTAGTATAGAAACACTGTTTCCCACTGTTTCTGAAGCGAATTCTTGAACCGTAAGTCATAGACGCTCGATCTTGGCGGCATTCGTCTCAGCGCCTGGCAATTAGTATAGAAGCACTGTCTTTGACTTCTCTGGCTGTTTCCCAGGCGAGCTATTGACAAGTAAATCCTAGACGCTCGATCTTGGTTATTTTCGCTTTCGCGGCTGGCAGCAAAGTTCCGAACCATGTTTCTGTGAATAACTCTTGAACCGTAAGTCACAGACGCTCGCTCTTTGCTGCATTCGTTTCAGCTCGTGGCAGCCAGTCTAAAAAACACTATCTTGGACTTCTCTGGATGTTTCCCAGGCGAGCTACTAGCAGCATGTTCAGAACCACTGATTCTGAGGCTAATTCTTGAACCGTAAGTCATAGACGCTCGATCTTGGCGGCATTCGTCTCAGCGCCTGGCAATTAGTATAGAAGCACTGTCTTTGACTTCTCTGGATGTTTCCCAGGCGAGCTATTCACAAGTAAATCCTAGACGCTCGATCTTGGTTACTTTCGCTTTCGCGGCTGGCAGCAAAGTTCAGAACCATGTTTCTGTGAATAACTCTTGAACCGTAAGTCACAGACGCTCGCTCTTGGTTGCATTCGTTTCAGCTCGTGGCAGCCAGTCTAAAAAACACTATATTGGACTTCTCTGGATGTTTCCCAGGCGAGCTATTAGCAGCATGTTCAGAACCACTGTTTCTGAGGCTAATTCTTGAACCGTAAGTCATAGACGCTCGATCTTGGCGGCATTCGTCTCAGCGCCTGGCAATTAGTATAGAAGCACTGTCTTTGACTTCTCTGGATGTTTCCCAGGCGAGCTATTGACAAGTAAATCCTAGACGCTCGATCTTGGTTATTTTCGCTTTCGCGGCTGGCAGCAAAGTTCCGAACCATGTTTCTGTGAATAACTCTTGAACCGTAAGTCACAGACGACGCTCGCTCTTTGCTGCATTCGTTTCAGCTCGTGGCAGCCAGTCTAAAAAACACTATCTTGGACTTCTCTGGATGTTTCCCAGGCGAGCTATTGGCAGCATGTTTTGAACCAATGTTTCTGAGGCTAATTCTTGAACCGTAAGCCATAGACGCTCGATTTTGGCGGCATTCGTCTCAGCGCCTGGCAATTAGTATAGAAGCACTGTTTCCCACTGTTTCTGAGGCTAATTCTTGAACCGTAAGTCTTAGACGCTTGATCTTGGCGGCATTCGTCTCAGCGCCTGGCAATTAGTATAGCTGCACTGTCTTTGACTTCTCTGGATGTTTCCCAGGCGAGCTATTGACAAGTAAATCCTAGACGCTCGATCTTGGTTATTTTCGCTTTCGCGGCTGGCAGCAAAGTTCAGAACCATGTTTCTGTGAATAACTCTTGAACCGTAAGTCACAGACGCTCGCTCTTTGCTGCATTCGTTTCAGCTCGTGGCAGCCAGTCTAAAAAACACTATCTTGGACTTCTCTGGATGTTTCCCAGGCGAGCTATTGGCAGCATGTTCAGAACCACTGTTTCTGAGGCTAATTCTTGAACCGTAAGTCATAGACGCTCGATCTTGGCGGCATTCGTCTCAGCGCCTGGCAATTAGTATAGAAGCACTGTCTTTGACTTCTCTGGCTGTTTCCCAGGCGAGCTATTGACAAGTAAATCCTAGACGCTCGATCTTGGTTATTTTCGCTTTCGCGGCTGGCAGCAAAGTTCCGAACCATGTTTCTGTGAATAACTCTTGAACCGTAAGTCACAGACGCTCGCTCTTTGCTGCATTCGTTTCAGCTCGTGGCAGCCAGTCTAAAAAACACTATCTTGGACTTCTCTGGATGTTTCCCAGGCGAGCTATTGGCAGAATGTTTTGAACCACTGTTTCTGAGGCTAATTCTTGAACCGTAAGTCATAGACGCTCGATCTTGGCGGCATTCGTCTCAGCGCCTGGCAATTAGTATAGAAGCACTGTTTCCCACTGTTTCTGAGGCTAATTCTTGAACCGTAAGTCTTAGACGCTTGATCTTGGCGGCATTCGTCTCAGCGCCTGGCAATTAGTATAGAAGCACTGTCTTTGACTTCTCTGGATGTTTCCCAGGCGAGCTATTCACAAGTAAATCCTAGACGCTAGATCTTGGTTACTTTCGCTTTCGCGGCTGGCAGCAAAGTTCAGAGCCATGTTTCTGTGAATAACTCTTGAACCGTAAGTCACAGACGCTCGCTCTTGGCTGCATTCGTTTCAGCTCGTGGCAGCCAGTCTAAAAAAACACTATCTTGGACTTCTCTGGATGTTTCCCCGGCGAGCTATTGGCAGCATGTTCAAACCACTGTTTCTGAGGCTAATTCTTGAACCGTAAGTCATAGACGCTCGATCTTGGCGGCATTCGTCTCAGCGCCTGGCAATTAGTATAGAAGCACTGTTTCCCACTGTTTCTGAGGCTAATTCTTGAACCGTAAGTCTTAGACGCTTGATCTTGGCGGCATTCGTCTCAGCGCCTGGCAATTAGTATAGCTGCACTGTCTTTGACTTCTCTGGATGTTTTCCAGGCGAGCTATTCACAAGTAAATCCTAGACGCTCGATCTTGGTTGCTTTCGCTTTCGCGGCTGGCAGCAAAGTTCAGAACCATGTTTCTGTGAATAACTCTTGAACCGCAAGTGACAGGCGCTCGCTCTTGGCTGCATTCGTTTCAGCTCGTGGCAGCCAGTCTAAAAAACACTATCTTGGACTTCTCTGGATGTTTCCCAGGCGAGCTATTGGCAGCATGTTTTGAACCACTGTTTCTGAGGCTAATTCTTGAACCGTAAGTCATAGACGCTCGATCTTGGCGGCATTCGTCTCAGCGCCTGGCAATTAGTATAGAAGCACTGTTTCCCACTGTTTCTGAGGCTAATTCTTGAACCGTAAGTCTTAGACGCTTGATCTTGGCGGCATTCGTCTCAGCGCCTGGCAATTAGTATAGAAGCACTGTCTTTGACTTCTCTGGATGTTTCCCAGGCGAGCTATTCACAAGTAAATCCTAGACGCTCGATCTTGGTTACTTTCGCTTTCGCGGCTGGCAGCAAAGTTCAGAACCATGTTTCTGTGAATAACTCTTGAACCGTAAGTCACAGACGCTCGCTCTTGGCTGCATTCGTTTCAGCTCGTGGCAGCCAGTCTAAAAAAACACTATCTTGGACTTCTCTGGATGTTTCCCCGGCGAGCTATTGGCAGCATGTTCAAAACCACTGTTTCTGAGGCTAATTCTTGAACCGTAAGTCATAGACGCTCGATCTTGGCGGCATTCGTCTCAGCGCCTGGCAATTAGTATAGAAGCACTGTTTCCCACTGTTTCTGAGGCTAATTCTTGAACCGTAAGTCTTAGACGCTTGATCTTGGCGGCATTCGTCTCAGCGCCTGGCAATTAGTATAGCTGCACTGTCTTTGACTTCTCTGGATGTTTTCCAGGCGAGCTATTCACAAGTAAATCCTAGACGCTCGATCTTGGTTGCTTTCGCTTTCGCGGCTGGCAGCAAAGTTCAGAACCATGTTTATGTGAATAACTTTTGAACCGTAAGTCACAGACGCTCGCTCTTGGCTGCATTCGTTTCAGCTCGTGGCAGCCAGTCTAAAAAACACTATCTTGGACTTCTCTGGATGTTTCCCAGGCGAGCTATTGGCAGCATGTTCAGAACCACTGTTTCTGAGGCTAATTCTTGAACCGTAAGTCATAGACGCTCGATCTTGGCGGCATTCGTCTCAGCGCCTGGCAATTAGTATAGAAGCACTGTTTCCCACTGTTTCTGAGGCTAATTCTTAAACCGTAAGTCTTAGACGCTTGATCTTGGCGGCATTCGTCTCAGCGCCTGGCAATTAGTATAGCTGCACTGTCTTTGACTTCTCTGATTGTTTCCCAGGCGAGCTATTGACAAGTAAATCCTAGACGCTCGATCTTGGTTATTTTCGCTTTCGCGGCTGGCAGCAAAGTTCAGAACCATGTTTCTGTGAATAACTCTTGAACCGTAAGTGACAGGCGCTCGCTCTTGGCTGCATTCGTTTCAGCTCGTGGCAGCCAGTCTAAAAAACACTATCTTGGACTTCTCTGGATGTTTCCCAGGCGAGCTATTGGCAGCATGTTTTGAACCACTGTTTCTGAGGCTAATTCTTGAACCGTAAGTCATAGACGCTCGATCTTGGCGGCATTCGTCTCAGCGCCTGGCAATTAGTATAGAAGCACTGTCTTTGACTTCTCTGGATGTTTTCCAGGCGAGCTATTCACAAGTAAATCCTAGACGCTCGATCTTGGTTGCTTTCGCTTTCGCGGCTGGCAGCAAAGTTCAGAACCATGTTTATGTGAATAACTTTTGAACCGTAAGTCACAGACGCTCGCTCTTGGCTGCATTCGTTTCAGCTCGTGGCAGCCAGTCTAAAAAAAACACTATCTTGGACTTCTCTGGATGTTTCCCAGGCGAGCTATTGGCAGCATGTTTTGAACCACTGTTTCTGAGGCTAATTCTTGAACCGTAAGTCATAGACGCTCGATCTTGGCGGCATTCGTCTCAGCGCCTGGCAATTAGTATAGAAGCACTGTTTCCCACTGTTTCTGAGGCTAATTCTTGAACCGTAAGTCTTAGACTCTTGATCTTGGCGGCATTCGTCTCAGCGCCTGGCAATTAGTATAGAAGCACTGTCTTTGACTTCTCTGGATGTTTCCCAGGCGAGCTATTCACAAGTAAATCCTAGACGCTCGATCTTGGTTACTTTCGCTTTCGCGGCTGGCAGCAAAGTTCAGAACCATGTTTCTGTGAATAACTCTTGAACCGTAAGTCACAGACGCTCGCTCTTGGCTGCATTCGTTTCAGCTCGTGGCAGCCAGTCTAAAAAAACACTATCTTGGACTTCTCTGGATGTTTCCCCGGCGAGCTATTGGCAGCATGTTCAAAACCACTGTTTCTGAGGCTAATTCTTGAACCGTAAGTCATAGACGCTCGATCTTGGCGGCATTCGTCTCAGCGCCTGGCAATTAGTATAGAAGCACTGTTTCCCACTGTTTCTGAGGCTAATTCTTGAACCGTAAGTCTTAGACGCTTGATCTTGGCGGCATTCGTCTCAGCGCCTGGCAATTAGTATAGCTGCACTGTCTTTGACTTCTCTGGATGTTTTCCAGGCGAGCTATTCACAAGTAAATCCTAGACGCTCGATCTTGGTTGCTTTCGCTTTCGCGGCTGGCAGCAAAGTTCAGAACCATGTTTATGTGAATAACTTTTGAACCGTAAGTCACAGACGCTCGCTCTTGGCTGCATTCGTTTCAGCTCGTGGCAGCCAGTCTAAAAAACACTATCTTGGACTTCTCTGGATGTTTCCCAGGCGAGCTATTGGCAGCATGTTCAGAACCACTGTTTCTGAGGCTAATTCTTGAACCGTAAGTCATAGACGCTCGATCTTGGCGGCATTCGTCTCAGCGCCTGGCAATTAGTATAGAAGCACTGTTTCCCACTGTTTCTGAGGCTAATTCTTAAACCGTAAGTCTTAGACGCTTGATCTTGGCGGCATTCGTCTCAGCGCCTGGCAATTAGTATAGCTGCACTGTCTTTGACTTCTCTGATTGTTTCCCAGGCGAGCTATTGACAAGTAAATCCTAGACGCTCGATCTTGGTTATTTTCGCTTTCGCGGCTGGCAGCAAAGTTCAGAACCATGTTTCTGTGAATAACTCTTGAACCGTAAGTGACAGGCGCTCGCTCTTGGCTGCATTCGTTTCAGCTCGTGGCAGCCAGTCTAAAAAACACTATCTTGGACTTCTCTGGATGTTTCCCAGGCGAGCTATTGGCAGCATGTTTTGAACCACTGTTTCTGAGGCTAATTCTTGAACCGTAAGTCATAGACGCTCGATCTTGGCGGCATTCGTCTCAGCGCCTGGCAATTAGTATAGAAGCACTGTCTTTGACTTCTCTGGATGTTTTCCAGGCGAGCTATTCACAAGTAAATCCTAGACGCTCGATCTTGGTTGCTTTCGCTTTCGCGGCTGGCAGCAAAGTTCAGAACCATGTTTATGTGAATAACTTTTGAACCGTAAGTCACAGACGCTCGCTCTTGGCTGCATTCGTTTCAGCTCGTGGCAGCCAGTCTAAAAAAAACACTATCTTGGACTTCTCTGGATGTTTCCCAGGCGAGCTATTGGCAGCATGTTTTGAACCACTGTTTCTGAGGCTAATTCTTGAACCGTAAGTCATAGACGCTCGATCTTGGCGGCATTCGTCTCAGCGCCTGGCAATTAGTATAGAAGCACTGTTTCCCACTGTTTCTGAGGCTAATTCTTGAACCGTAAGTCTTAGACTCTTGATCTTGGCGGCATTCGTCTCAGCGCCTGGCAATTAGTATAGAAGCACTGTCTTTGACTTCTCTGGATGTTTCCCAGGCGAGCTATTCACAAGTAAATCCTAGACGCTCGATCTTGGTTACTTTCGCTTTCGCGGCTGGCAGCAAAGTTCCGAACCATGTTTCTGTGAATAACTCTTGAACCGTAAGTCACAGACGCTCGCTCTTGGCTGCATTCGTTTCAGCTCGTGGCAGTCAGTCTAAAAAACACTATCTTGGACTTCTCTGGATGTTTCCCAGGCGAGCTATTGGCAGCATGTTTAGAACCACTGTTTCTGAGGCTAATTCTTGAACCGTAAGTCATAGACGCTCGATCTTGGCGGCATTCGTCTCAGCACCTGGAAATTAGTATAGAAGCACTGTTTCCCACGGTTTCTGAGGCTAATTCTTGAACCGTAAGTCTTAGACGCTTGATCTTGGCGGCATTCGTCTCAGCGCCTGGCAATTAGTGTAGCTGCACTGTCTTTGACTTCTCTGGATGTTTTCCAGGCGAGCTATTCACAAGTAAATCCTAGACGCTCGATCTTGGTTGCTTTCGCTTTCGCGGCTGGCAGCAAAGTTCAGAACCATGTTTATGTGAATAACTTTTGAACCGTAAGTCACAGACGCTCGCTCTTGGCTGCATTCGTTTCAGCTCGTGGCAGCCAGTCTAAAAAACACTATCTTGGACTTCTCTGGATGTTTCCCAGGCGAGCTATTGGCAGCATGTTCAAAACCACTGTTTCTGAGGCTAATTCTTAAACCGTAAGTCATAGACGCTCGATCTTGGCGGCATTCGTCTCAGCGCCTGGCAATTAGTATAGAAGCACTGTTTCCCACTGTTTCTGAGGCTAATTCTTGAACCGTAAGTCATAGACGCTTGATCTTGGCAGCATTCGTCTCAGCGCCTGGCAATTAGTGTAGAAGCACTGTCTTTGACTTATCTGAATGTTTCCCAGGCGAGCTATTCACAAGTAAATCCTAGACGCTCGATCTTGGTTACTTTCGCTTTCGCGGCTGGCAGCAAAGTTCAGAACCATGTTTCTGTGAATAACTCTTGAACCGTAAGTCACAGACGCTCGCTCTTGGCTGCATTTGTTTCAGCTCGTGGCAGCCAGTCTAAAAAAACACTATCTTGGACTTCTCTGGATGTTTCCCAGGCGAGCTATTGGCAGCATGTTCAGAACCACTGTTTCTGAGGCTAATTCTTGAACCGTAAGTCATAGACGCTCGATCTTGGCGGCATTCGTCTCAGCGCCTGGCAATTAGTATAGAAACACTGTTTCCCACTGTTTCTGAAGCGAATTCTTGAACCGTAAGTCATAGACGCTCGATCTTGGCGGCATTCGTCTCAGCGCCTGGCAATTAGTATAGAAGCACTGTCTTTGACTTCACTGGATGTTTCCCAGGCGAGCTATTGACAAGTAAATCCTAGACGCTCGATCTTGGTTATTTTCGCTTTCGCGGCTGGCAGCAAAGTTCAGAACCATGTTTCTGTGAATAACTTGAACCGTAAGTCACAGACGCTCACTCTTGGCTGCATTCGTTTCAGCTCGTGGCAGCCAGTCTAAAAAATACTATCTTGGACTTCTCTAGATGTTTCCCAGGCGAGCTATTGGCAATATGTTCAGAACCACTGTTTCTGAGGCTAATTCTTGAACCGTAAGTCATAGACGCTCGATCTTGGCGGCATTCGTCTCAGCGCCTGCCAATTAGTATAGAAGCACTATTTCCCACTGTTTCTGAGGCTAATTCTTGAACCGTAAGTCTTAGACGCTTGATCTTGGCGGTATTCGTCTCAGCGCCTGGCAATTAGTATAGCTGCACTGTCTTTGACTTCTCTGGATGTTTTCCAGGCGAGCTATTCACAAGTAAATCCTAGACGCTCGATCTTGGTTGCTTTCGCTTTCGCGGCTGGCAGCAAAGTTCAGAACCATGTTTATGTGAATAACTTTTGAACCGTAAGTCACAGACGCTCGCTCTTGGCTGCATTCGTTTCAGCTCGTGGCAGCCAGTCTAAAAAACACTATCTTGGACTTCTCTGGATGTTTCCCAGGCGAGCTATTGGCAGCATGTTCAAAACCACTGTTTCTGAGGCTAATTCTTGAACCGTAAGTCATAGACGCTCGATCTTGGCGGCATTCGTCTCAGCGCCTGGCAATTAGTATAGAAGCACTGTTTCCCACTGTTTCTGAGGCTAATTCTTGAACCGTAAGTCTTAGACTCTTGATCTTGGCGGCATTCGTCTCAGCGCCTGGCAATTAGTATAGAAGCACTGTCTTTGACTTCTCTGGATGTTTCCCAGGCGAGCTATTCACAAGTAAATCCTAGACGCTCGATCTTGGTTACTTTCGCTTTCGCGGCTGGCAGCAAAGTTCCGAACCATGTTTCTGTGAATAACTTGAACCGTAAGTCACAGACGCTCGCTCTTTGCTGCATTCGTTTCAGCTCGTGGCAGCCAGTCTAAAAAACACTATCTTGGACTTCTCTGGATGTTTCCCAGGCGAGCTATTGGCAGCATGTTTTGAACCACTGTTTCTGAGGCTAATTCTTGAACCGTAAGTCATAGACGCTCGATCTTGGCGGCATTCGTCTCAGCGCCTGGCAATTAGTATAGAAGCACTGTTTCCCACTGTTTCTGAGGCTAATTCTTGAACCGTAAGTCTTAGACGCTTGATCTTGGCGGCATTCGTCTCAGCGCCTGGCAATTAGTATAGAAGCACTGTCTTTGACTTCTCTGGATGTTTCCCAGGCGAGCTATTCACAAGTAAATCCTAGACGCTCGATCTTGGTTACTTTCGCTTTCGCGGCTGGCAGCAAAGTTCAGAACCATGTTTCTGTGAATAACTCTTGAACCGTAAGTCACAGACGCTCGCTCTTGGCTGCATTCGTTTCAGCTCGTGGCAGCCAGTCTAAAAAACACTATCTTGGACTTCTCTGGATGTTTCCCCAGCGAGCTATTGGCAGCATGTTCAAAACCACTGTTTCTGAGGCTAATTCTTGAACCGTAAGTCATAGACGCTCGATCTTGGCGGCATTCGTCTCAGCGCCTGGCAATTAGTATAGAAGCACTGTTTCCCACTGTTTCTGAGGCTAATTCTTGAACCGTAAGTCTTAGACGCTTGATCTTGGCGGCATTCGTCTCAGCGCCTGGCAATTAGTATAGCTGCACTGTCTTTGACTTCTCTGGATGTTTTCCAGGCGAGCTATTCACAAGTAAATCCTAGACGCTCGATCTTGGTTGCTTTCGCTTTAGCGGCTGGCAGCAAAGTTCAGAACCATGTTTATGTGAATAACTTTTGAACCGTAAGTCACAGACGCTCGCTCTTGGCTGCATTCGTTTCAGCTCGTGGCAGCCAGTCTAAAAAAACACTATCTTGGACTTCTCTGGATGTTTCCCCAGCGAGCTATTGGCAGCATGTTCAAAACCACTGTTTCTGAGGCTAATTCTTGAACCGTAAGTCATAGACACTCGATCTTGGCGGCATTCGTCTCAGCGCCTGGCAATTAGTATAGAAGCACTGTTTCCCACTGTTTCTGAGGCTAATTCTTGAACCGTAAGTCTTAGACGCTTGATCTTGGCGGCATTCGTCTCAGCGCCTGGCAATTAGTATAGCTGCACTGTCTTTGACTTCTCTGGATGTTTTCCAGGCGAGCTATTCACAAGTAAATCCTAGACGCTCGATCTTGGTTGCTTTCGCTTTCGCGGCTGGCAGCAAAGTTCAGAACCATGTTTATGTGAATAACTTTTGAACCGTAAGTCACAGACGCTCGCTCTTGGCTGCATTCGTTTCAGCTCGTGGCAGCCAGTCTAAAAAACACTATCTTGGACTTCTCTGGATGTTTCCCAGGCGAGCTATTGGCAGCATGTTCAGAACCACTGTTTCTGAGGCTAATTCTTGAACCGTAAGTCATAGACGCTCGATCTTGGCGGCATTCGTCTCAGCGCCCGGCAATTAGTATAGAAGCACTGTTTCCCACTGTTTCTGAGGCTAATTCTTAAACCGTAAGTCTTAGACGCTTGATCTTGGCGGCATTCGTCTCAGCGCCTGGCAATTAGTATAGCTGCACTGTCTTTGACTTCTCTGGATGTTTCCCAGGCGAGCTATTGACAAGTAAATCCTAGACGCTCGATCTTGGTTATTTTCGCTTTCGCGGCTGGCAGCAAAGTTCAGAACCATGTTTCTGTGAATAACTCTTGAACCGTAAGTGACAGGCGCTCGCTCTTGGCTGCATTCGTTTCAGCTCGTGGCAGCCAGTCTAAAAAACACTATCTTGGACTTCTCTGGATGTTTCCCAGGCGAGCTATTGGCAGCATGTTCAGAACCACTGTTTCTGAGGCGAATTCTTGAACCGTAAGTCATAGACGCTCGATCTTGGCGGCATTCGTCTCAGCGCCTGGCAATTAGTATAGAAGCACTGTCTTTGCCTTCACTGGATGTTTCCCAGGCGAGCTATTGACAAGTAAATCCTAGACGCTCGATCTTGGTTATTTTCGCTTTCGCGGCTGGCAGCAAAGTTCAGAACCATGTTTCTGTGAATAACTCTTGAACCGTAAGTCACAGACGCTCGCTCTTGGTTGCATTCGTTTCAGCTCGTGGCAGCCAGTCTAACAAACACTATATTGGACTTCTCTGGATGTTTCCCAGGCGAGCTATTAGCAGCATGTTCAGAACCACTGTTTCTGAGGCTAATTCTTGAACCGTAAGTCATAGACGCTCGATCTTGGCGGCATTCGTCTCAGCACCTGGAAATTAGTATAGAAGCACTGTTTCCCACTGTTTCTGAGGCTAATTCTTGAACCGTAAGTCATAGACGCTCGATCTTGGCGGCATTCGTCTCAGCGCCTGGCAATTAGTATAGAAGCACTGTCTTTGACTTCACTGGATGTTTCCCAGGCGAGCTATTGACAAGTAAATCCTAGACGCTCGATCTTGGTTATTTTCGCTTTCGCGGCTGGCAGCAAAGTTCAGAACCATGTTTCTGTGAATAACTCTTGAACCGTAAGTCACAGACGCTCGCTCTTGGCTGCATTCGTTTCAGCTCGTGGCAGCCAGTCTAAAAAACACTATCTTGGACTTCTCTGGATGTTTCCCAGGCGAGCTATTGGCAGCATGTTCAGAACCACTGTTTCTGAGGCTAATTCTTGAACCGTAAGTCATAGACGCTCGATCTTGGCGGCATTCGTCTCAGCGCCTGGCAATTAGTATAGAAGCACTGTTTCCCACTGTTTCTGAGGCTAATTCTTGAACCGTAAGTCTTAGACGCTTGATCTTGGCGGCATTCGTCTCAGCGCCTGGCAATTAGTATAGCTGCACTGTCTTTGACTTCTCTGGATGTTTTCCAGGCGAGCTATTCACAAGTAAATCCTAGACGCTCGATCTTGGTTGCTTTCGCTTTCGCGGCTGGCAGCAAAGTTCAGAACCATGTTTATGAGAATAACTTTTGAACCGTAAGTCACAGACGCTCGCTCTTGGCTGCATTCGTTTCAGCTCGTGGCAGCCAGTCTAAAAAAAAACCACTATCTTGGACTTCTCTGGATGTTTCCCAGGCGAGCTATTGGCAGCATGTTCAGAACCACTGTTTCTGAGGCTAATTCTTGAACCGTAAATCCTAGACGCTCGATCTTGGTTGCTTTCGCTTTCGCGGCTGGCAGCAAAGTTCAGAACCATGTTTATGTGAATAACTTTTGAACCGTAAGTCACAGACGCTCGCTCTTGGCTGCATTCGTTTCAGCTCGTGGCAGCCAGTCTAAAAAAAACACTATCTTGGACTTCTCTGGATGTTTCCCAGGCGAGCTATTGGCAGCATGTTTTGAACCACTGTTTCTGAGGCTAATTCTTGAACCGTAAGTCATAGACGCTCGATCTTGGCGGCATTCGTCTCAGCGCCTGGCAATTAGTATAGAAGCACTGTCTTTGACTTCTCTGGATGTTTTCCAGGCGAGCTATTCACAAGTAAATCCTAGACGCTCGATCTTGGTTGCTTTCGCTTTCGCGGCTGGCAGCAAAGTTCAGAACCATGTTTATGTGAATAACTTTTGAACCGTAAGTCACAGACGCTCGCTCTTGGCTGCATTCGTTTCAGCTCGTGGCAGCCAGTCTAAAAAAAACACTATCTTGGACTTCTCTGGATGTTTCCCAGGCGAGCTATTGGCAGCATGTTTTGAACCACTGTTTCTGAGGCTAATTCTTGAACCGTAAGTCATAGACGCTCGATCTTGGCGGCATTCGTCTCAGCGCCTGGCAATTAGTATAGAAGCACTGTCTTTGACTTCTCTGGATGTTTCCCAGGCGAGCTATTCACAAGTAAATCCTAGACGCTCGATCTTGGTTACTTTCGCTTTCGCGGCTGGCAGCAAAGTTCAGAACCATGTTTCTGTGAATAACTCTTGAACCGTAAGTCACAGACGCTAGCTCTTGGCTGCATTCGTTTCAGCTCGTGGCAGCCAGTCTAAAAAAAACACTATCTTGGACTTCTCTGGATGTTTCCCAGGCGAGCTATTGGCAGCATGTTCAGAACCACTGTTTCTGAGGCTAATTCTTGAACCGTAAGTCATAGACGCTCGATCTTGGCGGCATTCGTCTCAGCGCCTGGCAATTAGTATAGAAGCACTGTTTCCCACTGTTTCTGAGGCTAATTCTTGAACCGTAAGTCATAGACGCTCGATCTTGGCGGCATTCGTCTCAGCGCCTGGCAGTTAGTATAGAAGCACTGTCTTTGACTTCTCTGGATGTTTCCCAGGCGAGCTATTGACAAGTAAATCCTAGACGCTCGATCTTGGTTATTTTCGCTTTCGCGGCTGGCAGCAAAGTTCAGAACCATGTTTCTGTGAATAACTCTTGAACCGTAAGTGACAGACGCTCGCTCTTGGCTGCATTTGTTTCAGCTCGTGGCAGCCAGTCTAAAAAAACACTATCTTGGACTTCTCTGGATGTTTCCCAGGCGAGCTATTGGCAGCATGTTTTGAACCACTGTTTCTGAGGCTAATTCTTGAACCGTAAGTCATAGACGCTCGATCTTGGCGGCATTCGTCTCAGCACCTGGAAATTAGTATAGAAGCACTGTTTCCCACGGTTTCTGAGGCTAATTCTTGAACCGTAAGTCTTAGACGCTTGATCTTGGCGGCATTCGTCTCAGCGCCTGGCAATTAGTATAGCTGCACTGTCTTTGACTTCTCTGGATGTTTTCCAGGCGAGCTATTCACAAGTAAATCCTAGACGCTCGATCTTGGTTACTTTTGCTTTTGCGGCTGGCAGTAAAGTTCAGAACCATGTTTCTGTGAATAACTCTTGAACCGTAAGTCACAGACGCTCGCTCTTGGCTGCATTCGTTTCAGCTCGTGGCAGCCAGTCTAAAAAACACTATCTTGGACTTCTCTGGATGTTTCCCAGGCGAGCTATTGGCAGCATGTTCAAAACCACTGTTTCTGAGGCTAATTCTTAAACCGTAAGTCATAGACGCTCGATCTTGGCGGCATTCGTCTCAGCGCCTGGCAATTAGTATAGAAGCACTGTTTCCCACTGTTTCTGAGGCTAATTCTTGAACCGTAAGTCTTAGACGCTTGATCTTGGCGGCATTCGTCTCAGCGCCTGGCAATTAGTGTAGAAGCACTGTCTTTGACTTATCTGAATGTTTCCCAGGCGAGCTATTCACAAGTAAATCCTAGACGCTCGATCTTGGTTACTTTCGCTTTCGCGGCTGGCAGCAAAGTTCAGAACCATGTTTCTGTGAATAACTCTTGAACCGTAAGTCACAGACGCTCGCTCTTGGCTGCATTTGTTTCAGCTCGTGGCAGCCAGTCTAAAAAAACACTATCTTGGACTTCTCTGGATGTTTCCCAGGCGAGCTATTGGCAGCATGTTCAGAACCACTGTTTCTGAGGCTAATTCTTGAACCGTAAGTCATAGACGCTCGATCTTGGCGGCATTCGTCTCAGCGCCTGGCAATTAGTATAGAAACACTGTTTCCCACTGTTTCTGAAGCGAATTCTTGAACCGTAAGTCATAGACGCTCGATCTTGGCGGCATTCGTCTCAGCGCCTGGCAATTAGTATAGAAGCACTGTCTTTGACTTCACTGGATGTTTCCCAGGCGAGCTATTGACAAGTAAATCCTAGACGCTCGATCTTGGTTACTTTCGCTTTCGCGGCTGGCAGCAAAGTTCAGAACCATGTTTCTGTGAATAACTCTTGAACCGTAAGTCACAGACGCTCGCTCTTGGCTGCATTCGTTTCAGCTCGTGGCAGCCAGTCTAAAAAACACTATCTTGGACTTCTCTGGATGTTTCCCCAGCGAGCTATTGGCAGCATGTTCAAAACCACTGTTTCTGAGGCTAATTCTTGAACCGTAAGTCATAGACGCTCGATCTTGGCGGCATTCGTCTCAGCGCCTGGCAATTAGTATAGAAGCACTGTTTCCCACTGTTTCTGAGGCTAATTCTTGAACCGTAAGTCTTAGACGCTTGATCTTGGCGGCATTCGTCTCAGCGCCTGGCAATTAGTATAGCTGCACTGTCTTTGACTTCTCTGGATGTTTTCCAGGCGAGCTATTCACAAGTAAATCCTAGACGCTCGATCTTGGTTGCTTTCGCTTTAGCGGCTGGCAGCAAAGTTCAGAACCATGTTTATGTGAATAACTTTTGAACCGTAAGTCACAGACGCTCGCTCTTGGCTGCATTCGTTTCAGCTCGTGGCAGCCAGTCTAAAAAAACACTATCTTGGACTTCTCTGGATGTTTCCCCAGCGAGCTATTGGCAGCATGTTCAAAACCACTGTTTCTGAGGCTAATTCTTGAACCGTAAGTCATAGACACTCGATCTTGGCGGCATTCGTCTCAGCGCCTGGCAATTAGTATAGAAGCACTGTTTCCCACTGTTTCTGAGGCTAATTCTTGAACCGTAAGTCTTAGACGCTTGATCTTGGCGGCATTCGTCTCAGCGCCTGGCAATTAGTATAGCTGCACTGTCTTTGACTTCTCTGGATGTTTTCCAGGCGAGCTATTCACAAGTAAATCCTAGACGCTCGATCTTGGTTGCTTTCGCTTTCGCGGCTGGCAGCAAAGTTCAGAACCATGTTTATGTGAATAACTTTTGAACCGTAAGTCACAGACGCTCGCTCTTGGCTGCATTCGTTTCAGCTCGTGGCAGCCAGTCTAAAAAACACTATCTTGGACTTCTCTGGATGTTTCCCAGGCGAGCTATTGGCAGCATGTTCAGAACCACTGTTTCTGAGGCTAATTCTTGAACCGTAAGTCATAGACGCTCGATCTTGGCGGCATTCGTCTCAGCGCCCGGCAATTAGTATAGAAGCACTGTTTCCCACTGTTTCTGAGGCTAATTCTTAAACCGTAAGTCTTAGACGCTTGATCTTGGCGGCATTCGTCTCAGCGCCTGGCAATTAGTATAGCTGCACTGTCTTTGACTTCTCTGGATGTTTCCCAGGCGAGCTATTGACAAGTAAATCCTAGACGCTCGATCTTGGTTATTTTCGCTTTCGCGGCTGGCAGCAAAGTTCAGAACCATGTTTCTGTGAATAACTCTTGAACCGTAAGTGACAGGCGCTCGCTCTTGGCTGCATTCGTTTCAGCTCGTGGCAGCCAGTCTAAAAAACACTATCTTGGACTTCTCTGGATGTTTCCCAGGCGAGCTATTGGCAGCATGTTCAGAACCACTGTTTCTGAGGCGAATTCTTGAACCGTAAGTCATAGACGCTCGATCTTGGCGGCATTCGTCTCAGCGCCTGGCAATTAGTATAGAAGCACTGTCTTTGCCTTCACTGGATGTTTCCCAGGCGAGCTATTGACAAGTAAATCCTAGACGCTCGATCTTGGTTATTTTCGCTTTCGCGGCTGGCAGCAAAGTTCAGAACCATGTTTCTGTGAATAACTCTTGAACCGTAAGTCACAGACGCTCGCTCTTGGTTGCATTCGTTTCAGCTCGTGGCAGCCAGTCTAACAAACACTATATTGGACTTCTCTGGATGTTTCCCAGGCGAGCTATTAGCAGCATGTTCAGAACCACTGTTTCTGAGGCTAATTCTTGAACCGTAAGTCATAGACGCTCGATCTTGGCGGCATTCGTCTCAGCACCTGGAAATTAGTATAGAAGCACTGTTTCCCACTGTTTCTGAGGCTAATTCTTGAACCGTAAGTCATAGACGCTCGATCTTGGCGGCATTCGTCTCAGCGCCTGGCAATTAGTATAGAAGCACTGTCTTTGACTTCACTGGATGTTTCCCAGGCGAGCTATTGACAAGTAAATCCTAGACGCTCGATCTTGGTTATTTTCGCTTTCGCGGCTGGCAGCAAAGTTCAGAACCATGTTTCTGTGAATAACTCTTGAACCGTAAGTCACAGACGCTCGCTCTTGGCTGCATTCGTTTCAGCTCGTGGCAGCCAGTCTAAAAAACACTATCTTGGACTTCTCTGGATGTTTCCCAGGCGAGCTATTGGCAGCATGTTCAGAACCACTGTTTCTGAGGCTAATTCTTGAACCGTAAGTCATAGACGCTCGATCTTGGCGGCATTCGTCTCAGCGCCTGGCAATTAGTATAGAAGCACTGTTTCCCACTGTTTCTGAGGCTAATTCTTGAACCGTAAGTCTTAGACGCTTGATCTTGGCGGCATTCGTCTCAGCGCCTGGCAATTAGTATAGCTGCACTGTCTTTGACTTCTCTGGATGTTTTCCAGGCGAGCTATTCACAAGTAAATCCTAGACGCTCGATCTTGGTTGCTTTCGCTTTCGCGGCTGGCAGCAAAGTTCAGAACCATGTTTATGAGAATAACTTTTGAACCGTAAGTCACAGACGCTCGCTCTTGGCTGCATTCGTTTCAGCTCGTGGCAGCCAGTCTAAAAAAAAACCACTATCTTGGACTTCTCTGGATGTTTCCCAGGCGAGCTATTGGCAGCATGTTCAGAACCACTGTTTCTGAGGCTAATTCTTGAACCGTAAATCCTAGACGCTCGATCTTGGTTGCTTTCGCTTTCGCGGCTGGCAGCAAAGTTCAGAACCATGTTTATGTGAATAACTTTTGAACCGTAAGTCACAGACGCTCGCTCTTGGCTGCATTCGTTTCAGCTCGTGGCAGCCAGTCTAAAAAAAACACTATCTTGGACTTCTCTGGATGTTTCCCAGGCGAGCTATTGGCAGCATGTTTTGAACCACTGTTTCTGAGGCTAATTCTTGAACCGTAAGTCATAGACGCTCGATCTTGGCGGCATTCGTCTCAGCGCCTGGCAATTAGTATAGAAGCACTGTCTTTGACTTCTCTGGATGTTTTCCAGGCGAGCTATTCACAAGTAAATCCTAGACGCTCGATCTTGGTTGCTTTCGCTTTCGCGGCTGGCAGCAAAGTTCAGAACCATGTTTATGTGAATAACTTTTGAACCGTAAGTCACAGACGCTCGCTCTTGGCTGCATTCGTTTCAGCTCGTGGCAGCCAGTCTAAAAAAAACACTATCTTGGACTTCTCTGGATGTTTCCCAGGCGAGCTATTGGCAGCATGTTTTGAACCACTGTTTCTGAGGCTAATTCTTGAACCGTAAGTCATAGACGCTCGATCTTGGCGGCATTCGTCTCAGCGCCTGGCAATTAGTATAGAAGCACTGTCTTTGACTTCTCTGGATGTTTCCCAGGCGAGCTATTCACAAGTAAATCCTAGACGCTCGATCTTGGTTACTTTCGCTTTCGCGGCTGGCAGCAAAGTTCAGAACCATGTTTCTGTGAATAACTCTTGAACCGTAAGTCACAGACGCTAGCTCTTGGCTGCATTCGTTTCAGCTCGTGGCAGCCAGTCTAAAAAAAACACTATCTTGGACTTCTCTGGATGTTTCCCAGGCGAGCTATTGGCAGCATGTTCAGAACCACTGTTTCTGAGGCTAATTCTTGAACCGTAAGTCATAGACGCTCGATCTTGGCGGCATTCGTCTCAGCGCCTGGCAATTAGTATAGAAGCACTGTTTCCCACTGTTTCTGAGGCTAATTCTTGAACCGTAAGTCATAGACGCTCGATCTTGGCGGCATTCGTCTCAGCGCCTGGCAGTTAGTATAGAAGCACTGTCTTTGACTTCTCTGGATGTTTCCCAGGCGAGCTATTGACAAGTAAATCCTAGACGCTCGATCTTGGTTATTTTCGCTTTCGCGGCTGGCAGCAAAGTTCAGAACCATGTTTCTGTGAATAACTCTTGAACCGTAAGTGACAGACGCTCGCTCTTGGCTGCATTTGTTTCAGCTCGTGGCAGCCAGTCTAAAAAAACACTATCTTGGACTTCTCTGGATGTTTCCCAGGCGAGCTATTGGCAGCATGTTTTGAACCACTGTTTCTGAGGCTAATTCTTGAACCGTAAGTCATAGACGCTCGATCTTGGCGGCATTCGTCTCAGCACCTGGAAATTAGTATAGAAGCACTGTTTCCCACGGTTTCTGAGGCTAATTCTTGAACCGTAAGTCTTAGACGCTTGATCTTGGCGGCATTCGTCTCAGCGCCTGGCAATTAGTATAGCTGCACTGTCTTTGACTTCTCTGGATGTTTTCCAGGCGAGCTATTCACAAGTAAATCCTAGACGCTCGATCTTGGTTACTTTTGCTTTTGCGGCTGGCAGTAAAGTTCAGAACCATGTTTCTGTGAATAACTCTTGAACCGTAAGTCACAGACGCTCGCTCTTGGCTGCATTCGTTTCAGCTCGTGGCAGCCAGTCTAAAAAACACTATCTTGGACTTCTCTGGATGTTTCCCAGGCGAGCTATTGGCAGCATGTTCAAAACCACTGTTTCTGAGGCTAATTCTTAAACCGTAAGTCATAGACGCTCGATCTTGGCGGCATTCGTCTCAGCGCCTGGCAATTAGTATAGAAGCACTGTTTCCCACTGTTTCTGAGGCTAATTCTTGAACCGTAAGTCTTAGACGCTTGATCTTGGCGGCATTCGTCTCAGCGCCTGGCAATTAGTGTAGAAGCACTGTCTTTGACTTATCTGAATGTTTCCCAGGCGAGCTATTCACAAGTAAATCCTAGACGCTCGATCTTGGTTACTTTCGCTTTCGCGGCTGGCAGCAAAGTTCAGAACCATGTTTCTGTGAATAACTCTTGAACCGTAAGTCACAGACGCTCGCTCTTGGCTGCATTTGTTTCAGCTCGTGGCAGCCAGTCTAAAAAAACACTATCTTGGACTTCTCTGGATGTTTCCCAGGCGAGCTATTGGCAGCATGTTCAGAACCACTGTTTCTGAGGCTAATTCTTGAACCGTAAGTCATAGACGCTCGATCTTGGCGGCATTCGTCTCAGCGCCTGGCAATTAGTATAGAAACACTGTTTCCCACTGTTTCTGAAGCGAATTCTTGAACCGTAAGTCATAGACGCTCGATCTTGGCGGCATTCGTCTCAGCGCCTGGCAATTAGTATAGAAGCACTGTCTTTGACTTCACTGGATGTTTCCCAGGCGAGCTATTGACAAGTAAATCCTAGACACTCGATCTTGGTTATTTTCGCTTTCGCGGCTGGCAGCAAAGTTCAGAACCATGTTTCTGTGAATAACTCTTGAACCGTAAGTCACAGACGCTCGCTCTTGGCTGCATTCGTTTCAGCTCGTGGCAGCCAGTCTAAAAAATACTATCTTGGACTTCTCTAGATGTTTCCCAGGCGAGCTATTGGCAATATGTTCAGAACCACTGTTTCTGAGGCTAATTCTTGAACCGTAAGTCATAGACGCTCGATCTTGGCGGCATTCGTCTCAGCGCCTGGCAATTAGTATAGAAGCACTATTTCCCACTGTTTCTGAGGCTAATTCTTGAACCGTAAGTCTTAGACGCTTGATCTTGGCGGTATTCGTCTCAGCGCCTGGCAATTAGTATAGCTGCACTGTCTTTGACTTCTCTGGATGTTTTCCAGGCGAGCTATTCACAAGTAAATCCTAGACGCTCGATCTTGGTTGCTTTCGCTTTCGCGGCTGGCAGCAAAGTTCAGAACCATGTTTATGTGAATAACTTTTGAACCGTAAGTCACAGACGCTCGCTCTTGGCTGCATTCGTTTCAGCTCGTGGCAGCCAGTCTAAAAAAACACTATCTTGGACTTCTCTGGATGTTTCCCAGGCGAGCTATTGGCAGCATGTTCAAAACCACTGTTTCTGAGGCTAATTCTTGAACCGTAAGTCATAGACGCTCGATCTTGGCGGCATTCGTCTCAGCGCCTGGCAATTAGTATAGAAGCACTGTTTCCCACTGTTTCTGAGGCTAATTCTTGAACCGTAAGTCTTAGACGCTTGATCTTGGCGGCATTCGTCTCAGCGCCTGGCAATTAGTATAGAAGCACTATCTTTGACTTCTCTGGATGTTTCCCAGGCGAGCTATTCACAAGTAAATCCTAGACGCTCGATCTTGGTTACTTTCGCTTTCGCGGCTGGCAGCAAAGTTCAGAACCATGTTTCTGTGAATAACTCTTGAACCGTAAGTCACAGACGCTCGCTCTTGGTTGCATTCGTTTCAGCTCGTGGCAGCCAGTCTAACAAACAATATATTGGACTTCTCTGGATGTTTCCCAGGCGAGCTATTAGCAGCATGTTCAGAACCACTGATTCTGAGGCTAATTCTTGAACCGTAAGTCATAGACGCTCGATCTTGGCGGCATTCGTCTCAGCGCCTGGCAATTAGTATAGAAGCACTGTCTTTGACTTCTCTGGATGTTTTCCAGGCGAGCTATTCACAAGTAAATCCTAGACGCTCGATCTTGGTTGCTTTCGCTTTCGCGGCTGGCAGCAAAGTTCAGAACCATGTTTATGTGAATAACTTTTGAACCGTAAGTCACAGACGCTCGCTCTTGGCTGCATTCGTTTCAGCTCGTGGCAGCCAGTCTAAAAAAAACACTATCTTGGACTTCTCTGGATGTTTCCCAGGCGAGCTATTGGCAGCATGTTTTGAACCACTGTTTCTGAGGCTAATTCTTGAACCGTAAGTCATAGACGCTCGATCTTGGCGGCATTCGTCTCAGCGCCTGGCAATTAGTATAGAAGCACTGTTTCCCACTGTTTCTGAGGCTAATTCTTGAACCGTAAGTCTTAGACTCTTGATCTTGGCGGCATTCGTCTCAGCGCCTGGCAATTAGTATAGAAGCACTGTCTTTGACTTCTCTGGATGTTTCCCAGGCGAGCTATTCACAAGTAAATCCTAGACGCTCGATCTTGGTTACTTTCGCTTTCGCGGCTGGCAGCAAAGTTCCGAACCATGTTTCTGTGAATAACTCTTGAACCGTAAGTCACAGACGCTCGCTCTTGGCTGCATTCGTTTCAGCTCGTGGCAGTCAGTCTAAAAAACACTATCTTGGACTTCTCTGGATGTTTCCCAGGCGAGCTATTGGCAGCATGTTTAGAACCACTGTTTCTGAGGCTAATTCTTGAACCGTAAGTCATAGACGCTCGATCTTGGCGGCATTCGTCTCAGCACCTGGAAATTAGTATAGAAGCACTGTTTCCCACGGTTTCTGAGGCTAATTCTTGAACCGTAAGTCTTAGACGCTTGATCTTGGCGGCATTCGTCTCAGCGCCTGGCAATTAGTGTAGCTGCACTGTCTTTGACTTCTCTGGATGTTTTCCAGGCGAGCTATTCACAAGTAAATCCTAGACGCTCGATCTTGGTTGCTTTCGCTTTCGCGGCTGGCAGCAAAGTTCAGAACCATGTTTATGTGAATAACTTTTGAACCGTAAGTCACAGACGCTCGCTCTTGGCTGCATTCGTTTCAGCTCGTGGCAGCCAGTCTAAAAAACACTATCTTGGACTTCTCTGGATGTTTCCCAGGCGAGCTATTGGCAGCATGTTCAAAACCACTGTTTCTGAGGCTAATTCTTAAACCGTAAGTCATAGACGCTCGATCTTGGCGGCATTCGTCTCAGCGCCTGGCAATTAGTATAGAAGCACTGTTTCCCACTGTTTCTGAGGCTAATTCTTGAACCGTAAGTCATAGACGCTTGATCTTGGCAGCATTCGTCTCAGCGCCTGGCAATTAGTGTAGAAGCACTGTCTTTGACTTATCTGAATGTTTCCCAGGCGAGCTATTCACAAGTAAATCCTAGACGCTCGATCTTGGTTACTTTCGCTTTCGCGGCTGGCAGCAAAGTTCAGAACCATGTTTCTGTGAATAACTCTTGAACCGTAAGTCACAGACGCTCGCTCTTGGCTGCATTTGTTTCAGCTCGTGGCAGCCAGTCTAAAAAAACACTATCTTGGACTTCTCTGGATGTTTCCCAGGCGAGCTATTGGCAGCATGTTCAGAACCACTGTTTCTGAGGCTAATTCTTGAACCGTAAGTCATAGACGCTCGATCTTGGCGGCATTCGTCTCAGCGCCTGGCAATTAGTATAGAAACACTGTTTCCCACTGTTTCTGAAGCGAATTCTTGAACCGTAAGTCATAGACGCTCGATCTTGGCGGCATTCGTCTCAGCGCCTGGCAATTAGTATAGAAGCACTGTCTTTGACTTCACTGGATGTTTCCCAGGCGAGCTATTGACAAGTAAATCCTAGACGCTCGATCTTGGTTATTTTCGCTTTCGCGGCTGGCAGCAAAGTTCAGAACCATGTTTCTGTGAATAACTCTTGAACCGTAAGTCACAGACGCTCACTCTTGGCTGCATTCGTTTCAGCTCGTGGCAGCCAGTCTAAAAAATACTATCTTGGACTTCTCTAGATGTTTCCCAGGCGAGCTATTGGCAATATGTTCAGAACCACTGTTTCTGAGGCTAATTCTTGAACCGTAAGTCATAGACGCTCGATCTTGGCGGCATTCGTCTCAGCGCCTGCCAATTAGTATAGAAGCACTATTTCCCACTGTTTCTGAGGCTAATTCTTGAACCGTAAGTCTTAGACGCTTGATCTTGGCGGTATTCGTCTCAGCGCCTGGCAATTAGTATAGCTGCACTGTCTTTGACTTCTCTGGATGTTTTCCAGGCGAGCTATTCACAAGTAAATCCTAGACGCTCGATCTTGGTTGCTTTCGCTTTCGCGGCTGGCAGCAAAGTTCAGAACCATGTTTATGTGAATAACTTTTGAACCGTAAGTCACAGACGCTCGCTCTTGGCTGCATTCGTTTCAGCTCGTGGCAGCCAGTCTAAAAAACACTATCTTGGACTTCTCTGGATGTTTCCCAGGCGAGCTATTGGCAGCATGTTCAAAACCACTGTTTCTGAGGCTAATTCTTGAACCGTAAGTCATAGACGCTCGATCTTGGCGGCATTCGTCTCAGCGCCTGGCAATTAGTATAGAAGCACTGTTTCCCACTGTTTCTGAGGCTAATTCTTGAACCGTAAGTCTTAGACTCTTGATCTTGGCGGCATTCGTCTCAGCGCCTGGCAATTAGTATAGAAGCACTGTCTTTGACTTCTCTGGATGTTTCCCAGGCGAGCTATTCACAAGTAAATCCTAGACGCTCGATCTTGGTTACTTTCGCTTTCGCGGCTGGCAGCAAAGTTCCGAACCATGTTTCTGTGAATAACTTGAACCGTAAGTCACAGACGCTCGCTCTTTGCTGCATTCGTTTCAGCTCGTGGCAGCCAGTCTAAAAAACACTATCTTGGACTTCTCTGGATGTTTCCCAGGCGAGCTATTGGCAGCATGTTTTGAACCACTGTTTCTGAGGCTAATTCTTGAACCGTAAGTCATAGACGCTCGATCTTGGCGGCATTCGTCTCAGCGCCTGGCAATTAGTATAGAAGCACTGTTTCCCAATGTTTCTGAGGCTAATTCTTGAACCGTAAGTCTTAGACGCTTGATCTTGGCGGCATTCGTCTCAGCGCCTGGCAATTAGTATAGAAGCACTGTCTTTGACTTCTCTGGATGTTTCCCAGGCGAGCTATTCACAAGTAAATCCTAGACGCTCGATCTTGGTTACTTTCGCTTTCGCGGCTGGCAGCAAAGTTCAGAACCATGTTTCTGTGAATAACTCTTGAACCGTAAGTCACAGACGCTCGCTCTTGGCTGCATTCGTTTCAGCTCGTGGCAGCCAGTCTAAAAAACACTATCTTGGACTTCTCTGGATGTTTCCCCAGCGAGCTATTGGCAGCATGTTCAAAACCACTGTTTCTGAGGCTAATTCTTGAACCGTAAGTCATAGACGCTCGATCTTGGCGGCATTCGTCTCAGCGCCTGGCAATTAGTATAGAAGCACTGTTTCCCACTGTTTCTGAGGCTAATTCTTGAACCGTAAGTCTTAGACGCTTGATCTTGGCGGCATTCGTCTCAGCGCCTGGCAATTAGTATAGCTGCACTGTCTTTGACTTCTCTGGATGTTTTCCAGGCGAGCTATTCACAAGTAAATCCTAGACGCTCGATCTTGGTTGCTTTCGCTTTAGCGGCTGGCAGCAAAGTTCAGAACCATGTTTATGTGAATAACTTTTGAACCGTAAGTCACAGACGCTCGCTCTTGGCTGCATTCGTTTCAGCTCGTGGCAGCCAGTCTAAAAAAACACTATCTTGGACTTCTCTGGATGTTTCCCCAGCGAGCTATTGGCAGCATGTTCAAAACCACTGTTTCTGAGGCTAATTCTTGAACCGTAAGTCATAGACACTCGATCTTGGCGGCATTCGTCTCAGCGCCTGGCAATTAGTATAGAAGCACTGTTTCCCACTGTTTCTGAGGCTAATTCTTGAACCGTAAGTCTTAGACGCTTGATCTTGGCGGCATTCGTCTCAGCGCCTGGCAATTAGTATAGCTGCACTGTCTTTGACTTCTCTGGATGTTTTCCAGGCGAGCTATTCACAAGTAAATCCTAGACGCTCGATCTTGGTTGCTTTCGCTTTCGCGGCTGGCAGCAAAGTTCAGAACCATGTTTATGTGAATAACTTTTGAACCGTAAGTCACAGACGCTCGCTCTTGGCTGCATTCGTTTCAGCTCGTGGCAGCCAGTCTAAAAAACACTATCTTGGACTTCTCTGGATGTTTCCCAGGCGAGCTATTGGCAGCATGTTCAGAACCACTGTTTCTGAGGCTAATTCTTGAACCGTAAGTCATAGACGCTCGATCTTGGCGGCATTCGTCTCAGCGCCCGGCAATTAGTATAGAAGCACTGTTTCCCACTGTTTCTGAGGCTAATTCTTAAACCGTAAGTCTTAGACGCTTGATCTTGGCGGCATTCGTCTCAGCGCCTGGCAATTAGTATAGCTGCACTGTCTTTGACTTCTCTGGATGTTTCCCAGGCGAGCTATTGACAAGTAAATCCTAGACGCTCGATCTTGGTTATTTTCGCTTTCGCGGCTGGCAGCAAAGTTCAGAACCATGTTTCTGTGAATAACTCTTGAACCGTAAGTGACAGGCGCTCGCTCTTGGCTGCATTCGTTTCAGCTCGTGGCAGCCAGTCTAAAAAACACTATCTTGGACTTCTCTGGATGTTTCCCAGGCGAGCTATTGGCAGCATGTTCAGAACCACTGTTTCTGAGGCGAATTCTTGAACCGTAAGTCATAGACGCTCGATCTTGGCGGCATTCGTCTCAGCGCCTGGCAATTAGTATAGAAGCACTGTCTTTGCCTTCACTGGATGTTTCCCAGGCGAGCTATTGACAAGTAAATCCTAGACGCTCGATCTTGGTTATTTTCGCTTTCGCGGCTGGCAGCAAAGTTCAGAACCATGTTTCTGTGAATAACTCTTGAACCGTAAGTCACAGACGCTCGCTCTTGGTTGCATTCGTTTCAGCTCGTGGCAGCCAGTCTAACAAACACTATATTGGACTTCTCTGGATGTTTCCCAGGCGAGCTATTAGCAGCATGTTCAGAACCACTGTTTCTGAGGCTAATTCTTGAACCGTAAGTCATAGACGCTCGATCTTGGCGGCATTCGTCTCAGCACCTGGAAATTAGTATAGAAGCACTGTTTCCCACTGTTTCTGAGGCTAATTCTTGAACCGTAAGTCATAGACGCTCGATCTTGGCGGCATTCGTCTCAGCGCCTGGCAATTAGTATAGAAGCACTGTCTTTGACTTCACTGGATGTTTCCCAGGCGAGCTATTGACAAGTAAATCCTAGACGCTCGATCTTGGTTATTTTCGCTTTCGCGGCTGGCAGCAAAGTTCAGAACCATGTTTCTGTGAATAACTCTTGAACCGTAAGTCACAGACGCTCGCTCTTGGCTGCATTCGTTTCAGCTCGTGGCAGCCAGTCTAAAAAACACTATCTTGGACTTCTCTGGATGTTTCCCAGGCGAGCTATTGGCAGCATGTTCAGAACCACTGTTTCTGAGGCTAATTCTTGAACCGTAAGTCATAGACGCTCGATCTTGGCGGCATTCGTCTCAGCGCCTGGCAATTAGTATAGAAGCACTGTTTCCCACTGTTTCTGAGGCTAATTCTTGAACCGTAAGTCTTAGACGCTTGATCTTGGCGGCATTCGTCTCAGCGCCTGGCAATTAGTATAGCTGCACTGTCTTTGACTTCTCTGGATGTTTTCCAGGCGAGCTATTCACAAGTAAATCCTAGACGCTCGATCTTGGTTGCTTTCGCTTTCGCGGCTGGCAGCAAAGTTCAGAACCATGTTTATGAGAATAACTTTTGAACCGTAAGTCACAGACGCTCGCTCTTGGCTGCATTCGTTTCAGCTCGTGGCAGCCAGTCTAAAAAAAAACCACTATCTTGGACTTCTCTGGATGTTTCCCAGGCGAGCTATTGGCAGCATGTTCAGAACCACTGTTTCTGAGGCTAATTCTTGAACCGTAAATCCTAGACGCTCGATCTTGGTTGCTTTCGCTTTCGCGGCTGGCAGCAAAGTTCAGAACCATGTTTATGTGAATAACTTTTGAACCGTAAGTCACAGACGCTCGCTCTTGGCTGCATTCGTTTCAGCTCGTGGCAGCCAGTCTAAAAAAAACACTATCTTGGACTTCTCTGGATGTTTCCCAGGCGAGCTATTGGCAGCATGTTTTGAACCACTGTTTCTGAGGCTAATTCTTGAACCGTAAGTCATAGACGCTCGATCTTGGCGGCATTCGTCTCAGCGCCTGGCAATTAGTATAGAAGCACTGTCTTTGACTTCTCTGGATGTTTTCCAGGCGAGCTATTCACAAGTAAATCCTAGACGCTCGATCTTGGTTGCTTTCGCTTTCGCGGCTGGCAGCAAAGTTCAGAACCATGTTTATGTGAATAACTTTTGAACCGTAAGTCACAGACGCTCGCTCTTGGCTGCATTCGTTTCAGCTCGTGGCAGCCAGTCTAAAAAAAACACTATCTTGGACTTCTCTGGATGTTTCCCAGGCGAGCTATTGGCAGCATGTTTTGAACCACTGTTTCTGAGGCTAATTCTTGAACCGTAAGTCATAGACGCTCGATCTTGGCGGCATTCGTCTCAGCGCCTGGCAATTAGTATAGAAGCACTGTCTTTGACTTCTCTGGATGTTTCCCAGGCGAGCTATTCACAAGTAAATCCTAGACGCTCGATCTTGGTTACTTTCGCTTTCGCGGCTGGCAGCAAAGTCCAGAACCATGTTTCTGTGAATAACTCTTGAACCGTAAGTCACAGACGCTAGCTCTTGGCTGCATTCGTTTCAGCTCGTGGCAGCCAGTCTAAAAAAAACACTATCTTGGACTTCTCTGGATGTTTCCCAGGCGAGCTATTGGCAGCATGTTCAGAACCACTGTTTCTGAGGCTAATTCTTGAACCGTAAGTCATAGACGCTCGATCTTGGCGGCATTCGTCTCAGCGCCTGGCAATTAGTATAGAAGCACTGTTTCCCACTGTTTCTGAGGCTAATTCTTGAACCGTAAGTCATAGACGCTCGATCTTGGCGGCATTCGTCTCAGCGCCTGGCAGTTAGTATAGAAGCACTGTCTTTGACTTCTCTGGATGTTTCCCAGGCGAGCTATTGACAAGTAAATCCTAGACGCTCGATCTTGGTTATTTTCGCTTTCGCGGCTGGCAGCAAAGTTCAGAACCATGTTTCTGTGAATAACTCTTGAACCGTAAGTGACAGACGCTCGCTCTTGGCTGCATTTGTTTCAGCTCGTGGCAGCCAGTCTAAAAAAACACTATCTTGGACTTCTCTGGATGTTTCCCAGGCGAGCTATTGGCAGCATGTTTTGAACCACTGTTTCTGAGGCTAATTCTTGAACCGTAAGTCATAGACGCTCGATCTTGGCGGCATTCGTCTCAGCACCTGGAAATTAGTATAGAAGCACTGTTTCCCACGGTTTCTGAGGCTAATTCTTGAACCGTAAGTCTTAGACGCTTGATCTTGGCGGCATTCGTCTCAGCGCCTGGCAATTAGTATAGCTGCACTGTCTTTGACTTCTCTGGATGTTTTCCAGGCGAGCTATTCACAAGTAAATCCTAGACGCTCGATCTTGGTTACTTTTGCTTTTGCGGCTGGCAGTAAAGTTCAGAACCATGTTTCTGTGAATAACTCTTGAACCGTAAGTCACAGACGCTCGCTCTTGGCTGCATTCGTTTCAGCTCGTGGCAGCCAGTCTAAAAAACACTATCTTGGACTTCTCTGGATGTTTCCCAGGCGAGCTATTGGCAGCATGTTCAAAACCACTGTTTCTGAGGCTAATTCTTAAACCGTAAGTCATAGACGCTCGATCTTGGCGGCATTCGTCTCAGCGCCTGGCAATTAGTATAGAAGCACTGTTTCCCACTGTTTCTGAGGCTAATTCTTGAACCGTAAGTCTTAGACGCTTGATCTTGGCGGCATTCGTCTCAGCGCCTGGCAATTAGTGTAGAAGCACTGTCTTTGACTTATCTGAATGTTTCCCAGGCGAGCTATTCACAAGTAAATCCTAGACGCTCGATCTTGGTTACTTTCGCTTTCGCGGCTGGCAGCAAAGTTCAGAACCATGTTTCTGTGAATAACTCTTGAACCGTAAGTCACAGACGCTCGCTCTTGGCTGCATTTGTTTCAGCTCGTGGCAGCCAGTCTAAAAAAACACTATCTTGGACTTCTCTGGATGTTTCCCAGGCGAGCTATTGGCAGCATGTTCAGAACCACTGTTTCTGAGGCTAATTCTTGAACCGTAAGTCATAGACGCTCGATCTTGGCGGCATTCGTCTCAGCGCCTGGCAATTAGTATAGAAACACTGTTTCCCACTGTTTCTGAAGCGAATTCTTGAACCGTAAGTCATAGACGCTCGATCTTGGCGGCATTCGTCTCAGCGCCTGGCAATTAGTATAGAAGCACTGTCTTTGACTTCACTGGATGTTTCCCAGGCGAGCTATTGACAAGTAAATCCTAGACACTCGATCTTGGTTATTTTCGCTTTCGCGGCTGGCAGCAAAGTTCAGAACCATGTTTCTGTGAATAACTCTTGAACCGTAAGTCACAGACGCTCGCTCTTGGCTGCATTCGTTTCAGCTCGTGGCAGCCAGTCTAAAAAATACTATCTTGGACTTCTCTAGATGTTTCCCAGGCGAGCTATTGGCAATATGTTCAGAACCACTGTTTCTGAGGCTAATTCTTGAACCGTAAGTCATAGACGCTCGATCTTGGCGGCATTCGTCTCAGCGCCTGGCAATTAGTATAGAAGCACTATTTCCCACTGTTTCTGAGGCTAATTCTTGAACCGTAAGTCTTAGACGCTTGATCTTGGCGGTATTCGTCTCAGCGCCTGGCAATTAGTATAGCTGCACTGTCTTTGACTTCTCTGGATGTTTTCCAGGCGAGCTATTCACAAGTAAATCCTAGACGCTCGATCTTGGTTGCTTTCGCTTTCGCGGCTGGCAGCAAAGTTCAGAACCATGTTTATGTGAATAACTTTTGAACCGTAAGTCACAGACGCTCGCTCTTGGCTGCATTCGTTTCAGCTCGTGGCAGCCAGTCTAAAAAACACTATCTTGGACTTCTCTGGATGTTTCCCAGGCGAGCTATTGGCAGCATGTTCAAAACCACTGTTTCTGAGGCTAATTCTTGAACCGTAAGTCATAGACGCTCGATCTTGGCGGCATTCGTCTCAGCGCCTGGCAATTAGTATAGAAGCACTGTTTCCCACTGTTTCTGAGGCTAATTCTTGAACCGTAAGTCTTAGACGCTTGATCTTGGCGGCATTCGTCTCAGCGCCTGGCAATTAGTATAGAAGCACTATCTTTGACTTCTCTGGATGTTTCCCAGGCGAGCTATTCACAAGTAAATCCTAGACGCTCGATCTTGGTTACTTTCGCTTTCGCGGCTGGCAGCAAAGTTCAGAACCATGTTTCTGTGAATAACTCTTGAACCGTAAGTCACAGACGCTCGCTCTTGGTTGCATTCGTTTCAGCTCGTGGCAGCCAGTCTAACAAACAATATATTGGACTTCTCTGGATGTTTCCCAGGCGAGCTATTAGCAGCATGTTCAGAACCACTGATTCTGAGGCTAATTCTTGAACCGTAAGTCATAGACGCTCGATCTTGGCGGCATTCGTCTCAGCGCCTGGCAATTAGTATAGAAGCACTGTCTTTGACTTCTCTGGATGTTTCCCAGGCGAGCTATTCACAAGTAAATCCTAGACGCTCGATCTTGGTTACTTTCGCTTTCGCGGCTGGCAGCAAAGTTCAGAACCATGTTTCTGTGAATAACTCTTGAACCGTAAGTCACAGACGCTCGCTCTTGGTTGCATTCGTTTCAGCTCGTGGCAGCCAGTCTAACAAACAATATATTGGACTTCTCTGGATGTTTCCCAGGCGAGCTATTAGCAGCATGTTCAGAACCACTGATTCTGAGGCTAATTCTTGAACCGTAAGTCATAGACGCTCGATCTTGGCGGCATTCGTCTCAGCGCCTGGCAATTAGTATAGAAGCACTGTTTCCCACTGTTTCTGAGGCTAATTCTTGAACCGTAAGTCTTAGACGCTTGATCTTGGCGGCATTCGTCTCAGCGCCTGGCAATTAGTATAGAAGCACTATCTTTGACTTCTCTGGATGTTTCCCACGCGAGCTATTCACAAGTAAATCCTAGACGCTCGATCTTGGTTACTTTCGCTTTCGCGGCTGGCAGCAAAGTTCAGAACCATGTTTCTGTGAATAACTCTTGAACCGTAAGTCACAGACGCTCGCTCTTGGTTGCATTCGTTTCAGCTCGTGGCAGCCAGTCTAACAAACAATATATTGGACTTCTCTGGATGTTTCCCAGGCGAGCTACTAGCAGCATGTTCAGAACCACTGATTCTGAGGCTAATTCTTGAACCGTAAGTCATAGACGCTCGATCTTGGCGGCATTCGTCTCAGCGCCTGGCAATTAGTATAGAAGCACTGTCTTTGACTTCTCTGGATGTTTCCCAGGCGAGCTATTCACAAGTAAATCCTAGACGCTCGATCTTGGTTACTTTCGCTTTCGCGGCTGGCAGCAAAGTTCAGAACCATGTTTCTGTGAATAACTCTTGAACCGTAAGTCACAGACGCTCGCTCTTGGTTGCATTCGTTTCAGCTCGTGGCAGCCAGTCTAAAAAACACTATATTGGACTTCTCTGGATGTTTCCCAGGCGAGCTATTAGCAGCATGTTCAGAACCACTGTTTCTGAGGCTAATTCTTGAACCGTAAGTCATAGACGCTCGATCTTGGCGGCATTCGTCTCAGCGCCTGGCAATTAGTATAGAAGCACTGTCTTTGACTTCTCTGGATGTTTCCCAGGCGAGCTATTGACAAGTAAATCCTAGACGCTCGATCTTGGTTATTTTCGCTTTCGCGGCTGGCAGCAAAGTTCCGAACCATGTTTCTGTGAATAACTCTTGAACCGTAAGTCACAGACGCTCGCTCTTTGCTGCATTCGTTTCAGCTAGTGGCAGCCAGTCTAAAAAACACTATCTTGGACTTCTCTGGATGTTTCCCAGGCGAGCTATTGGCAGCATGTTTTGAACCACTGTTTCTGAGGCTAATTCTTGAACCGTAAGTCATAGACGCTCGATTTTGGCGGCATTCGTCTCAGCGCCTGGCAATTAGTATAGAAGCACTGTTTCCCACTGTTTCTGAGGCTAATTCTTGAACCGTAAGTCTTAGACGCTTGATCTTGGCGGCATTCGTCTCAGCGCCTGGCAATTAGTATAGCTGCACTGTCTTTGACTTCTCTGGATGTTTCCCAGGCGAGCTATTGACAAGTAAATCCTAGACGCTCGATCTTGGTTATTTTCGCTTTCGCGGCTGGCAGCAAAGTTCAGAACCATGTTTCTGTGAATAACTCTTGAACCGTAAGTGACAGACGCTCGCTCTTGGCTGCATTCGTTTCAGCTCGTGGCAGCCAGTCTAAAAAACACTATCTTGGACTTCTCTGGATGTTTCCCAGGCAAACTATTGGCAGCATGTTCAGAACCACTGTTTCTGAGGCTAATTCTTGAACCGTAAGTCATAGACGCTCGATCTTGGCGGCATTCGTCTCAGCGCCTGGCAATTAGTATAGAAGCACTGTCTTTGACTTCTCTGGATGTTTCCCAGGCGAGCTATTGACAAGTAAATCCTAGACGCTCGATCTTGGTTATTTTCGCTTTCGCGGCTGGCAGCAAAGTTCCGAACCATGTTTCTGTGAATAACTCTTGAACCGTAAGTCACAGACGCTCGCTCTTTGCTGCATTCGTTTCAGCTCGTGGCAGCCAGTCTAAAAAACACTATCTTGGACTTCTCTGGATGTTTCCCAGGCGAGCTATTGGCAGCATGTTCAAAACCACTGTTTCTGAGGCTAATTCTTGAACCATAAGTCATAGACGCTCGATCTTGGCGGCATTCGTCTCAGAGCCTGGCAATTAGTATAGAAGCACTGTTTCCCACTGTTTCTGAGGCTAATTCTTGAACCGTAAGTCTTAGACGCTTGATCTTGGCGGCATTCGTCTCAGCGCCTGGCAATTAGTATAGCTGCACTGTCTTTGACTTCTCTGGATGTTTTCCAGGCGAGCTATTCACAAGTAAATCCTAGACGCTCGATCTTGGTTGCTTTCGCTTTCGCGGCTGGCAGCAAAGTTCAGAACCATGTTTATGAGAATAGCTTTTGAACCGTAAGTCACAGACGCTCGCTCTTGGCTGCATTCGTTTCAGCTCGTGGCAGCCAGTCTAAAAAAAAAACACTATCTTGGACTTCTCTGGATGTTTCCCAGGCGAGCTATTGGCAGCATGTTCAGAACCACTGTTTCTGAGGCGAATTCTTGAACCGTAAGTCATAGACGCTCGATCTTGGCGGCATTCGTCTCAGCGCCTGGCAATTAGTATAGAAGCACTGTCTTTGACTTCACTGGATGTTTCCCAGGCGAGCTATTGACAAGTAAATCCTAGACGCTCGATCTTGGTTATTTTCGCTTTCGCGGCTGGCAGCAAAGTTCAGAACCATGTTTCTGTGAATAACTCTTGAACCGTAAGTCACAGACGCTCGCTCTTGGTTGCATTCGTTTCAGCTCGTGGCAGCCAGTCTAACAAACACTATATTGGACTTCTCTGGATGTTTCCCAGGCGAGCTATTAGCAGCATGTTCAGAACCACTGTTTCTGAGGCTAATTCTTGAACCGTAAGTCATAGACGCTCGATCTTGGCGGCATTCGTCTCAGCACCTGGAAATTAGTATAGAAGCACTGTTTCCCACTGTTTCTGAGGCTAATTCTTGAACCGTAAGTCATAGACGCTCGATCTTGGCGGCATTCGTCTCAGCGCCTGGCAATTAGTATAGAAGCACTGTCTTTGACTTCACTGGATGTTTCCCAGGCGAGCTATTGACAAGTAAATCCTAGACGCTCGATCTTGGTTATTTTCGCTTTCGCGGCTGGCAGCAAAGTTCAGAACCATGTTTCTGTGAATAACTCTTGAACCGTAAGTCACAGACGCTCGCTCTTGGCTGCATTCGTTTCAGCTCGTGGCAGCCAGTCTAAAAAACACTATCTTGGACTTCTCTGGATGTTTCCCAGGCGAGCTATTGGCAGCATGTTCAGAACCACTGTTTCTGAGGCTAATTCTTGAACCGTAAGTCATAGACGCTCGATCTTGGCGGCATTCGTCTCAGCGCCTGGCAATTAGTATAGAAGCACTGTTTCCCACTGTTTCTGAGGCTAATTCTTGAACCGTAAATCTTAGACGCTTGATCTTGGCGGCATTCGTCTCAGCGCCTGGCAATTAGTATAGCTGCACTGTCTTTGACTTCTCTGGATGTTTTCCAGGCGAGCTATTCACAAGTAAATCCTAGACGCTCGATCTTGGTTGTTTTCGCTTTCGCGGCTGGCAGCAAAGTTCAGAACCATGTTTATGAGAATAACTTTTGAACCGTAAGTCACAGACGCTCGCTCTTGGCTGCATTCGTTTCAGCTCGTGGCAGCCAGTCTAAAAAAAAACACTATCTTGGACTTCTCTGGATGTTTCCCAGGCGAGCTATTGGCAGCATGTTCAGAACCACTGTTTCTGAGGCTAATTCTTGAACCGTAAATCCTAGACGCTCGATCTTGGTTGCTTTCGCTTTCGCGGCTGGCAGCAAAGTTCAGAACCATGTTTCTGTGAATAACTCTTGAACCGTAAGTCACAGACGCTCGCTCTTGGCTGCATTCGTTTCAGCTCGTGGCAGCCAGTCTAAAAAAAAACACTATCTTGGACTTCTCTGGATGTTTCCCAGGCGAGCTATTGGCAGCATGTTTTGAACCACTGTTTCTGAGGCTAATTCTTGAACCGTAAGTCATAGACGCTCGATCTTGGCGGCATTCGTCTCAGCGCCTGGCAATTAGTATAGAAGCACTGTTTCCCACTGTTTCTGAGGCTAATTCTTGAACCGTAAGTCTTAGACTCTTGATCTTGGCGGCATTCGTCTCAGCGCCTGGCAATTAGTATAGAAGCACTGTCTTTGACTTCTCTGGATGTTTCCCAGGCGAGCTATTCACAAGTAAATCCTAGACGCTCGATCTTGGTTACTTTCGCTTTCGCGGCTGGCAGCAAAGTTCCGAACCATGTTTCTGTGAATAACTCTTGAACCGTAAGTCACAGACGCTCGCTCTTTGCTGCATTCGTTTCAGCTCGTGGCAGCCAGTCTAAAAAACACTATCTTGGACTTCTCTGGATGTTTCCCAGGCGAGCTATTGGCAGCATGTTTTGAACCACTGTTTCTGAGGCTAATTCTTGAACCGTAAGTCATAGACGCTCGATCTTGGCGGCATTCGTCTCAGCGCCTGGCAATTAGTATAGAAGCACTGTTTCCCACTGTTTCTGAGGCTAATTCTTGAACCGTAAGTCTTAGACGCTTGATCTTGGCGGCATTCGTCTCAGCGCCTGGCAATTAGTATAGAAGCACTGTCTTTGACTTCTCTGGATGTTTCCCAGGCGAGCTATTCACAAGTAAATCCTAGACGCTCGATCTTGGTTACTTTCGCTTTCGCGGCTGGCAGCAAAGTTCAGAACCATGTTTCTGTGAATAACTCTTGAACCGTAAGTCACAGACGCTCGCTCTTGGCTGCATTCGTTTCAGCTCGTGGCAGCCAGTCTAAAAAAACACTATCTTGGACTTCTCTGGATGTTTCCCAGGCGAGCTATTGGCAGCATGTTCAGAACCACTGTTTCTGAGGCTAATTCTTGAACCGTAAGTCATAGACGCTCGATCTTGGCGGCATTCGTCTCAGCGCCTGGCAATTAGTATAGAAGCACTGTCTTTGACTTCTCTGGATGTTTTCCAGGCGAGCTATTCACAAGTAAATCCTAGACGCTCGATCTTGGTTGCTTTCGCTTTCGCGGCTGGCAGCAAAGTTCAGAACCATGTTTATGTGAATAACTTTTGAACCGTAAGTCACAGACGCTCGCTCTTGGCTGCATTCGTTTCAGCTCGTGGCAGCCAGTCTAAAAAAAACACTATCTTGGACTTCTCTGGATGTTTCCCAGGCGAGCTATTGGCAGCATGTTTTGAACCACTGTTTCTGAGGCTAATTCTTGAACCGTAAGTCATAGACGCTCGATCTTGGCGGCATTCGTCTCAGCGCCTGGCAATTAGTATAGAAGCACTGTTTCCCAATGTTTCTGAGGCTAATTCTTGAACCGTAAGTCTTAGACTCTTGATCTTGGCGGCATTCGTCTCAGCGCCTGGCAATTAGTATAGAAGCACTGTCTTTGACTTCTCTGGATGTTTCCCAGGCGAGCTATTCACAAGTAAATCCTAGACGCTCGATCTTGGTTACTTTCGCTTTCGCGGCTGGCAGCAAAGTTCAGAACCATGTTTCTGTGAATAACTCTTGAACCGTAAGTCACAGACGCTAGCTCTTGGCTGCATTCGTTTCAGCTCGTGGCAGCCAGTCTAAAAAAAACACTATCTTGGACTTCTCTGGATGTTTCCCAGGCGAGCTATTGGCAGCATGTTCAGAACCACTGTTTCTGAGGCTAATTCTTGAACCGTAAGTCATAGACGCTCGATCTTGGCGGCATTCGTCTCAGCGCCTGGCAATTAGTATAGAAGCACTGTTTCCCACTGTTTCTGAGGCTAATTCTTGAACCGTAAGTCATAGACGCTCGATCTTGGCGGCATTCGTCTCAGCGCCTGGCAGTTAGTATAGAAGCACTGTCTTTGACTTCTCTGGATGTTTCCCAGGAGAGCTATTCACAAGTAAATCCTAGACGCTCGATCTTGGTTATTTTCGCTTTCGAGGCTGGCAGCAAAGTTCAGAACCATGTTTCTGTGAATAACTCTTGAACCGTAAGTGACAGACGCTCGCTCTTGGCTGCATTCGTTTCAGCTCGTGGCAGTCAGTCTAAAAAACACTATCTTGGACTTCTCTGGATGTTTCCCAGACGAGCTATTGGCAGCATGTTTAGAACCACTGTTTCTGAGGCTAATTCTTGAACCGTAAGTCTTAGACGCTTGATCTTGGCGGCATTCGTCTCAGCGCCTGGCAATTAGTATAGCTGCACTGTCTTTGACTTCTCTGGATGTTTTCCAGGCGAGCTATTCACAAGTAAATCCTAGACGCTCGATCTTGGTTGCTTTCGCTTTCGCGGCTGGCAGCAAAGTTCAGAACCATGTTTATGTGAATAACTTTTGAACCGTAAGTCACAGACGCTCGCTCTTGGCTGCATTCGTTTCAGCTCGTGGCAGCCAGTCTAAAAAACACTATCTTGGACTTCTCTGGATGTTTCCCAGGCGAGCTATTGGCAGCATGTTCAAAACCACTGTTTCTGAGGCTAATTCTTAAACCGTAAGTCATAGACGCTCGATCTTGGCGGCATTCGTCTCAGCGCCTGGCAATTAGTATAGAAGCACTGTTTCCCACTGTTTCTGAGGCTAATTCTTGAACCGTAAGTCATAGACGCTTGATCTTGGCAGCATTCGTCTCAGCGCCTGGCAATTAGTGTAGAAGCACTGTCTTTGACTTATCTGAATGTTTCCCAGGCGAGCTATTCACAAGTAAATCCTAGACGCTCGATCTTGGTTACTTTCGCTTTCGCGGCTGGCAGCAAAGTTCAGAACCATGTTTCTGTGAATAACTCTTGAACCGTAAGTCACAGACGCTCGCTCTTGGCTGCATTTGTTTCAGCTCGTGGCAGCCAGTCTAAAAAAACACTATCTTGGACTTCTCTGGATGTTTCCCAGGCGAGCTATTGGCAGCATGTTCAGAACCACTGTTTCTGAGGCTAATTCTTGAACCGTAAGTCATAGACGCTCGATCTTGGCGGCATTCGTCTCAGCGCCTGGCAATTAGTATAGAAACACTGTTTCCCACTGTTTCTGAAGCGAATTCTTGAACCGTAAGTCATAGACGCTCGATCTTGGCGGCATTCGTCTCAGCGCCTGGCAATTAGTATAGAAGCACTGTCTTTGACTTCACTGGATGTTTCCCAGGCGAGCTATTGACAAGTAAATCCTAGACGCTCGATCTTGGTTATTTTCGCTTTCGCGGCTGGCAGCAAAGTTCAGAACCATGTTTCTGTGAATAACTCTTGAACCGTAAGTCACAGACGCTCACTCTTGGCTGCATTCGTTTCAGCTCGTGGCAGCCAGTCTAAAAAATACTATCTTGGACTTCTCTAGATGTTTCCCAGGCGAGCTATTGGCAATATGTTCAGAACCACTGTTTCTGAGGCTAATTCTTGAACCGTAAGTCATAGACGCTCGATCTTGGCGGCATTCGTCTCAGCGCCTGCCAATTAGTATAGAAGCACTATTTCCCACTGTTTCTGAGGCTAATTCTTGAACCGTAAGTCTTAGACGCTTGATCTTGGCGGTATTCGTCTCAGCGCCTGGCAATTAGTATAGCTGCACTGTCTTTGACTTCTCTGGATGTTTTCCAGGCGAGCTATTCACAAGTAAATCCTAGACGCTCGATCTTGGTTGCTTTCGCTTTCGCGGCTGGCAGCAAAGTTCAGAACCATGTTTATGTGAATAACTTTTGAACCGTAAGTCACAGACGCTCGCTCTTGGCTGCATTCGTTTCAGCTCGTGGCAGCCAGTCTAAAAAACACTATCTTGGACTTCTCTGGATGTTTCCCAGGCGAGCTATTGGCAGCATGTTCAAAACCACTGTTTCTGAGGCTAATTCTTAAACCGTAAGTCATAGACGCTCGATCTTGGCGGCATTCGTCTCAGCGCCTGGCAATTAGTATAGAAGCACTGTTTCCCACTGTTTCTGAGGCTAATTCTTGAACCGTAAGTCATAGACGCTTGATCTTGGCAGCATTCGTCTCAGCGCCTGGCAATTAGTGTAGAAGCACTGTCTTTGACTTATCTGAATGTTTCCCAGGCGAGCTATTCACAAGTAAATCCTAGACGCTCGATCTTGGTTACTTTCGCTTTCGCGGCTGGCAGCAAAGTTCAGAACCATGTTTCTGTGAATAACTCTTGAACCGTAAGTCACAGACGCTCGCTCTTGGTTGCATTCGTTTCAGCTCGTGGCAGCCAGTCTAACAAACAATATATTGGACTTCTCTGGATGTTTCCCAGGCGAGCTATTAGCAGCATGTTCAGAACCACTGATTCTGAGGCTAATTCTTGAACCGTAAGTCATAGACGCTCGATCTTGGCGGCATTCGTCTCAGCGCCTGGCAATTAGTATAGAAGCACTGTCTTTGACTTCTCTGGATGTTTCCCAGGCGAGCTATTCACAAGTAAATCCTAGACGCTCGATCTTGGTTACTTTCGCTTTCGCGGCTGGCAGCAAAGTTCAGAACCATGTTTCTGTGAATAACTCTTGAACCGTAAGTCACAGACGCTCGCTCTTGGTTGCATTCGTTTCAGCTCGTGGCAGCCAGTCTAAAAAACACTATCTTGGACTTCTCTGGATGTTTCCCAGGCGAGCTATTAGCAGCATGTTCAGAACCACTGTTTCTGAGGCTAATTCTTGAACCGTAAGTCATAGACGCTCGATCTTGGCGGCATTCGTCTCAGCGCCTGGCAATTAGTATGGAAGCACTGTCTTTGACTTCTCTGGATGTTTCCCAGGCGAGCTATTGACAAGTAAATCCTAGACGCTCGATCTTGGTTATTTTCGCTTTCGCGGCTGGCAGCAAAGTTCCAAACCATGTTTCTGTGAATAACTCTTGAACCGTAAGTCACAGACGCTCGCTCTTTGCTGCATTCGTTTCAGCTCGTGGCAGCCAGTCTAAAAAACACTATCTTGGACTTCTCTGGATGTTTCCCAGGCGAGCTATTGGCAGCATGTTTTGAACCACTGTTTCTGAGGCTAATTCTTGAACCGTAAGTCATAGACGCTCGATTTTGGCGGCATTCGTCTCAGCGCCTGGCAATTAGTATAGAAGCACTGTTTCCCACTGTTTCTGAGGCTAATTCTTGAAGCGTAAGTCTTAGACGCTTGATCTTGGCGGCATTCGTCTCAGCGCCTGGCAATTAGTATAGCTGCACTGTCTTTGACTTCCCTGGATGTTTCCCAGGCGAGCTATTGACAAGTAAATCCTAGACGCTCGATCTTGGTTATTTTCGCTTTCGCGGCTGGCAGCAAAGTTCAGAACCATGTTTCTGTGAATAACTCTTGAACCGTAAGTGACAGACGCTCGCTCTTGGCTGCATTCGTTTCAGCTCGTGGCAGCCAGTCTAAAAAACACTATCTTGGACTTCTCTGGATGTTTCCCAGGCGAGCTATTGGCAGCATGTTTTGAACCACTGTTTCTGAGGCTAATTCTTGAACCGTAAGTCATAGACGCTCGATCTTGGCGGCATTCGTCTCAGCGCCTGGCAATTAGTATAGAAGCACTGTTTCCCACTGTTTCTGAGGCTAATTCTTGAACCGTAAGTCTGAGGCTATGTTCACACGGAGTATTTTGGGGGAGGAATATCTGCCTCAAAGCTCCAAACGGAATTTTGAGGCAGATATTCCTCCCCCAAAATACTCCGTGTGAATAGCAATGATCGCGCCGTTTTTCGCCCGCGGCCATTGAGCGCCGCGGGCAGAAAACACGCTTTCTCCTGCCTCCCATTGAAGTCAATGGGAGGTCGGACGCGGAAGTGCCCGAAGATAGGGCATGTCGCTTCTTTTTCCCGCGAGGCAGTTTTACTGCTCGCGGGAAAAAGACGCCGACGCCTCCCATTGAAATTAATGGGAGGCGTTCTCGGGCCGTTTCTGCCGAGTTTTGCGACGCGGTTTCCGCGTCAATAAACTCGGCAAAAGACCCCGTGTGAACCTGGCCTTAGACTCTTGATCTTGGCTGCATTCGTTTCAGCTCGTGGCAGCCAGTCTAAAAAAACACTATCTTGGACTTCTCTGGATGTTTCCCCGGCGAGCTATTGGCAGCATGTTCAAAACCACTGTTTCTGAGGCTAATTCTTGAACCGTAAGTCATAGACGCTCGATCTTGGCGGCATTCGTCTCAGCGCCTGGCAATTAGTATAGAAGCACTGTTTACCACTGTTTCTGAGGCTAATTCTTGAACCGTAAGTCTTAGACGCTTGATCTTGGCGGCATTCGTCTCAGCGCCTGGCAATTAGTATAGCTGCACTGTCTTTGACTTCTCTGGATGTTTTCCAGGCGAGCTATTCACAAGTAAATCCTAGACGCTCGATCTTGGTTGCTTTCGCTTTCGCGGCTGGCAGCAAAGTTCAGAACCATGTTTATGTGAATAACTTTTGAACCGTAAGTCACAGACGCTCGCTCTTGGCTGCATTCGTTTCAGCTCGTGGCAGCCAGTCTAAAAAACACTATCTTGGACTTCTCTGGATGTTTCCCAGGCGAGCTATTGGCAGCATGTTCAGAACCACTGTTTCTGAGGCTAATTCTTGAACCGTAAGTCATAGACGCTCGATCTTGGCGGCATTCGTCTCAGCGCCTGGCAATTAGTATAGAAGCACTGTTTCCCACTGTTTCTGAGGCTAATTCTTAAACCGTAAGTCTTAGACGCTTGATCTTGGCGGCATTCGTCTCAGCGCCTGGCAATTAGTATAGCTGCACTGTCTTTGACTTCTCTGGATGTTTCCCAGGCGAGCTATTGACAAGTAAATCCTAGACGCTCGATCTTGGTTATTTTCGCTTTCGCGGCTGGCAGCAAAGTTCAGAACCATGTTTCTGTGAATAACTCTTGAACCGCAAGTGACAGGCGCTCGCTCTTGGCTGCATTCGTTTCAGCTCGTGGCAGCCAGTCTAAAAAACACTATCTTGGACTTCTCTGGATGTTTCCCAGGCGAGCTATTGGCAGCATGTTTTGAACCACTGTTTCTGAGGCTAATTCTTGAACCGTAAGTCATAGACGCTCGATCTTGGCGGCATTCGTCTCAGCGCCTGGCAATTAGTATAGAAGCACTGTCTTTGACTTCTCTGGATGTTTTCCAGGCGAGCTATTCACAAGTAAATCCTAGACGCTCGATCTTGGTTGCTTTCGCTTTCGCGGCTGGCAGCAAAGTTCAGAACCATGTTTATGTGAATAACTTTTGAACCGTAAGTCACAGACGCTCGCTCTTGGCTGCATTCGTTTCAGCTCGTGGCAGCCAGTCTAAAAAAAACACTATCTTGGACTTCTCTGGATGTTTCCCAGGCGAGCTATTGGCAGCATGTTTTGAACCACTGTTTCTGAGGCTAATTCTTGAACCGTAAGTCATAGACGCTCGATCTTGGCGGCATTCGTCTCAGCGCCTGGCAATTAGTATAGAAGCACTGTTTCCCACTGTTTCTGAGGCTAATTCTTGAACCGTAAGTCTTAGACTCTTGATCTTGGCGGCATTCGTCTCAGCGCCTGGCAATTAGTATAGAAGCACTGTCTTTGACTTCTCTGGATGTTTCCCAGGCGAGCTATTCACAAGTAAATCCTAGACGCTCGATCTTGGTTACTTTCGCTTTCGCGGCTGGCAGCAAAGTTCAGAACCATGTTTCTGTGAATAACTCTTGAACCGTAAGTCACAGACGCTCGCTCTTGGTTGCATTCGTTTCAGCTCGTGGCAGCCAGTCTAACAAACACTATATTGGACTTCTCTGGATGTTTCCCAGGCGAGCTATTAGCAGCATGTTCAGAACCACTGTTTCTGAGGCTAATTCTTGAACCGTAAGTCATAGACGCTCGATCTTGGCGGCATTCGTCTCAGCACCTGGAAATTAGTATAGAAGCACTGTTTCCCACTGTTTCTGAGGCTAATTCTTGAACCGTAAGTCATAGACGCTCGATCTTGGCGGCATTCGTCTCAGCGCCTGGCAATTAGTATAGAAGCACTGTCTTTGACTTCACTGGATGTTTCCCAGGCGAGCTATTGACAAGTAAATCCTAGACGCTCGATCTTGGTTATTTTCACTTTCGCGGCTGGCAGCAAAGTTCAGAACCATGTTTCTGTGAATAACTCTTGAACCGTAAGTCACAGACGCTCGCTCTTGGCTGCATTCGTTTCAGCTCGTGGCAGCCAGTCTAAAAAACACTATCTTGGACTTCTCTGGATGTTTCCCAGGCGAGCTATTGGCAGCATGTTCAGAACCACTGTTTCTGAGGCTAATTCTTGAACCGTAAGTCATAGACGCTCGATCTTGGCGGCATTCGTCTCAGCGCCTGGCAATTAGTATAGAAGCACTGTTTCCCACTGTTTCTGAGGCTAATTCTTGAACCGTAAGTCTTAGACGCTTGATCTTGGCGGCATTCGTCTCAGCGCCTGGCAATTAGTATAGCTGCACTGTCTTTGACTTCTCTGGATGTTTTCCAGGCGAGCTATTCACAAGTAAATCCTAGACGCTCGATCTTGGTTGCTTTCGCTTTCGCGGCTGGCAGCAAAGTTCAGAACCATGTTTATGTGAATAACTTTTGAACCGTAAGTCACAGACGCTCGCTCTTGGCTGCATTCGTTTCAGCTCGTGGCAGCCAGTCTAAAAAAAACACTATCTTGGACTTCTCTGGATGTTTCCCAGGCGAGCTATTGGCAGCATGTTTTGAACCACTGTTTCTGAGGCTAATTCTTGAACCGTAAGTCATAGACGCTCGATCTTGGCGGCATTCGTCTCAGCGCCTGGCAATTAGTATAGAAGCACTGTTTCCCACTGTTTCTGAGGCTAATTCTTGAACCGTAAGTCTTAGACTCTTGATCTTGGCGGCATTCGTCTCAGCGCCTGGCAATTAGTATAGAAGCACTGTCTTTGACTTCTCTGGATGTTTCCCAGGCGAGCTATTCACAAGTAAATCCTAGACGCTCGATCTTGGTTACTTTCGCTTTCGCGGCTGGCAGCAAAGTTCAGAACCATGTTTCTGTGAATAACTCTTGAACCGTAAGTCACAGACGCTCGCTCTTGGTTGCATTCGTTTCAGCTCGTGGCAGCCAGTCTAACAAACACTATATTGGACTTCTCTGGATGTTTCCCAGGCGAGCTATTAGCAGCATGTTCAGAACCACTGTTTCTGAGGCTAATTCTTGAACCGTAAGTCATAGACGCTCGATCTTGGCGGCATTCGTCTCAGCACCTGGAAATTAGTATAGAAGCACTGTTTCCCACTGTTTCTGAGGCTAATTCTTGAACCGTAAGTCATAGACGCTCGATCTTGGCGGCATTCGTCTCAGCGCCTGGCAATTAGTATAGAAGCACTGTCTTTGACTTCACTGGATGTTTCCCAGGCGAGCTATTGACAAGTAAATCCTAGACGCTCGATCTTGGTTATTTTCGCTTTCGCGGCTGGCAGCAAAGTTCAGAACCATGTTTCTGTGAATAACTCTTGAACCGTAAGTCACAGACGCTCGCTCTTGGCTGCATTCGTTTCAGCTCGTGGCAGCCAGTCTAAAAAACACTATCTTGGACTTCTCTGGATGTTTCCCAGGCGAGCTATTGGCAGCATGTTCAGAACCACTGTTTCTGAGGCTAATTCTTGAACCGTAAGTCATAGACGCTCGATCTTGGCGGCATTCGTCTCAGCGCCTGGCAATTAGTATAGAAGCACTGTTTCCCACTGTTTCTGAGGCTAATTCTTGAACCGTAAGTCTTAGACGCTTGATCTTGGCGGCATTCGTCTCAGCGCCTGGCAATTAGTATAGCTGCACTGTCTTTGACTTCTCTGGATGTTTTCCAGGCGAGCTATTCACAAGTAAATCCTAGACGCTCGATCTTGGTTGTTTTCGCTTTCGCGGCTGGCAGCAAAGTTCAGAACCATGTTTATGAGAATAACTTTTGAACCGTAAGTCACAGACGCTCGCTCTTGGCTGCATTCGTTTCAGCTCGTGGCAGCCAGTCTAAAAAAAACACTATCTTGGACTTCTCTGGATGTTTCCCAGGCGAGCTATTGGCAGCATGTTCAGAACCACTGTTTCTGAGGCTAATTCTTGAACCGTAAATCCTAGACGCTCGATCTTGGTTGCTTTCGCTTTCGCGGCTGGCAGCAAAGTTCAGAACCATGTTTATGTGAATAACTTTTGAACCGTAAGTCACAGACGCTCGCTCTTGGCTGCATTCGTTTCAGCTCGTGGCAGCCAGTCTAAAAAAAAACACTATCTTGGACTTCTCTGGATGTTTCCCAGGCGAGCTATTGGCAGCATGTTTTGAACCACTGTTTCTGAGGCTAATTCTTGAACCGTAAGTCATAGACGCTCGATCTTGGCGGCATTCGTCTCAGCGCCTGGCAATTAGTATAGAAGCACTGTTTCCCACTGTTTCTGAGGCTAATTCTTAAACCGTAAGTCTTAGACGCTTGATCTTGGCGGCATTCGTCTCAGCGCCTGGCAATTAGTATAGCTGCACTGTCTTTGACTTCTCTGGATGTTTCCCAGGCGAGCTATTGACAAGTAAATCCTAGACGCTCGATCTTGGTTATTTTCGCTTTCGCGGCTGGCAGCAAAGTTCAGAACCATGTTTCTGTGAATAACTCTTGAACCGCAAGTGACAGGCGCTCGCTCTTGGCTGCATTCGTTTCAGCTCGTGGCAGCCAGTCTAAAAAACACTATCTTGGACTTCTCTGGATGTTTCCCAGGCGAGCTATTGGCAGCATGTTTTGAACCACTGTTTCTGAGGCTAATTCTTGAACCGTAAGTCATAGACGCTCGATCTTGGCGGCATTCGTCTCAGCGCCTGGCAATTAGTATAGAAGCACTGTCTTTGACTTCTCTGGATGTTTTCCAGGCGAGCTATTCACAAGTAAATCCTAGACGCTCGATCTTGGTTGCTTTCGCTTTCGCGGCTGGCAGCAAAGTTCAGAACCATGTTTATGTGAATAACTTTTGAACCGTAAGTCACAGACGCTCGCTCTTGGCTGCATTCGTTTCAGCTCGTGGCAGCCAGTCTAAAAAAAACACTATCTTGGACTTCTCTGGATGTTTCCCAGGCGAGCTATTGGCAGCATGTTTTGAACCACTGTTTCTGAGGCTAATTCTTGAACCGTAAGTCATAGACGCTCGATCTTGGCGGCATTCGTCTCAGCGCCTGGCAATTAGTATAGAAGCACTGTTTCCCACTGTTTCTGAGGCTAATTCTTGAACCGTAAGTCTTAGACTCTTGATCTTGGCGGCATTCGTCTCAGCGCCTGGCAATTAGTATAGAAGCACTGTCTTTGACTTCTCTGGATGTTTCCCAGGCGAGCTATTCACAAGTAAATCCTAGACGCTCGATCTTGGTTACTTTCGCTTTCGCGGCTGGCAGCAAAGTTCAGAACCATGTTTCTGTGAATAACTCTTGAACCGTAAGTCACAGACGCTCGCTCTTGGTTGCATTCGTTTCAGCTCGTGGCAGCCAGTCTAACAAACACTATATTGGACTTCTCTGGATGTTTCCCAGGCGAGCTATTAGCAGCATGTTCAGAACCACTGTTTCTGAGGCTAATTCTTGAACCGTAAGTCATAGACGCTCGATCTTGGCGGCATTCGTCTCAGCACCTGGAAATTAGTATAGAAGCACTGTTTCCCACTGTTTCTGAGGCTAATTCTTGAACCGTAAGTCATAGGCCAGGTTCACACGGGGTCTTTTGCCGAGTTTATTGACGCGGAAACCGCGTCGCAAAACTCGGCAGAAACGGCCCGAGAACGCCTCCCATTGATTTCAATGGGAGGCGTCGGCGTCTTTTTCCCGCGAGCAGTAAAACTGCCTCGCGGGGAAAAGAAGCGACATGCCCTATCTTCGGGCACTTCCGCGTCCGACCTCCCATAGACTTCAATGGGAGGCAGGAGAAAGCGTGTTTTCTGCCCGCGGCGCTCAATGGCCGCGGGCGAAAAACGGCGCGATCATTGCTATTCACACGGAGTATTTTGGGGGAGGAATATCTGCCTCAAAATTCCGTTTGGAGCTTTGAGGCAGATATTCCTCCCCCAAAATACTCCGTGTGAACATAGCCATAGACGCTCGATCTTGGCGGCATTCGTCTCAGCGCCTGGCAATTACTATAGAAGCACTGTCTTTGACTTCACTGGATGTTTCCCAGGCGAGCTATTGACAAGTAAATCCTAGACGCTCGATCTTGGTTATTTTCGCTTTCGCGGCTGGCAGCAAAGTTCAGAACCATGTTTCTGTGAATAACTCTTGAACCGTAAGTCACAGACGCTCGCTCTTGGCTGCATTCGTTTCAGCTCGTGGCAGCCAGTCTAAAAAACACTATCTTGGACTTCTCTGGATGTTTCCCAGGCGAGCTATTGGCAGCATGTTCAGAACCACTGTTTCTGAGGCTAATTCTTGAACCGTAAGTCATAGACGCTCGATCTTGGCGGCATTCGTCTCAGCGCCTGGCAATTAGTATAGAAGCACTGTTTCCCACTGTTTCTGAGGCTAATTCTTGAACCGTAAGTCTTAGACGCTTGATCTTGGCGGCATTCGTCTCAGCGCCTGGCAATTAGTATAGCTGCACTGTCTTTGACTTCTCTGGATGTTTTCCAGGCGAGCTATTCACAAGTAAATCCTAGACGCTCGATCTTGGTTGTTTTCGCTTTCGCGGCTGGCAGCAAAGTTCAGAACCATGTTTATGAGAATAACTTTTGAACCGTAAGTCACAGACGCTCGCTCTTGGCTGCATTCGTTTCAGCTCGTGGCAGCCAGTCTAAAAAAAAACACTATCTTGGACTTCTCTGGATGTTTCCCAGGCGAGCTATTGGCAGCATGTTCAGAACCACTGTTTCTGAGGCTAATTCTTGAACCGTAAATCCTAGACGCTCGATCTTGGTTGCTTTCGCTTTCGCGGCTGGCAGCAAAGTTCAGAACCATGTTTATGTGAATAACTTTTGAACCGTAAGTCACAGACGCTCGCTCTTGGCTGCATTCGTTTCAGCTCGTGGCAGCCAGTCTAAAAAAAAACACTATCTTGGACTTCTCTGGATGTTTCCCAGGCGAGCTATTGGCAGCATGTTTTGAACCACTGTTTCTGAGGCTAATTCTTGAACCGTAAGTCATAGACGCTCGATCTTGGCGGCATTCGTCTCAGCGCCTGGCAATTAGTATAGAAGCACTGTTTCCCACTGTTTCTGAGGCTAATTCTTGAACCGTAAGTCTTAGACTCTTGATCTTGGCGGCATTCGTCTCAGCGCCTGGCAATTAGTATAGAAGCACTGTCTTTGACTTCTCTGGATGTTTCCCAGGCGAGCTATTCACAAGTAAATCCTAGACGCTCGATCTTGGTTACTTTCGCTTTCGCGGCTGGCAGCAAAGTTCCGAACTATGTTTCTGTGAATAACTCTTGAACCGTAAGTCACAGACGCTCGCTCTTTGCTGCATTCGTTTCAGCTCGTGGCAGCCAGTCTAAAAAACACTATCTTGGACTTCTCTGGATGTTTCCCAGGCGAGCTATTGGCAGCATGTTTTGAACCACTGTTTCTGAGGCTAATTCTTGAACCGTAAGTCATAGACGCTCGATCTTGGCGGCATTCGTCTCAGCGCCTAGCAATTAGTATAGAAGCACTGTTTCCCACTGTTTCTGAGGCTAATTCTTGAACCGTAAGTCTTAGACGCTTGATCTTGGCGGCATTCGTCTCAGCGCCTGGCAATTAGTATAGAAGCACTGTCTTTGACTTCTCTGGATGTTTCCCAGGCGAGCTATTCACAAGTAAATCCTAGACGCTCGATCTTGGTTACTTTCGCTTTCGCGGCTGGCAGCAAAGTTCAGAACCATGTTTCTGTGAATAACTCTTGAACCGTAAGTCACAGACGCTCGCTCTTGGCTGCATTCGTTTCAGCTCGTGGCAGCCAGTCTAAAAAAAACACTATCTTGGACTTCTCTGGATGTTTCCCCGGCGAGCTATTGGCAGCATGTTCAAAACCACTGTTTCTGAGGCTAATTCTTGAACCGTAAGTCATAGACGCTCGATCTTGGCGGCATTCGTCTCAGCGCCTGGCAATTAGTATAGAAGCACTGTTTCCCACTGTTTCTGAGGCTAATTCTTGAACCGTAAGTCTTAGACGCTTGATCTTGGCGGCATTCGTCTCAGCGCCTGGCAATTAGTATAGCTGCACTGTCTTTGACTTCTCTGTATGTTTTCCAGGCGAGCTATTCACAAGTAAATCCTAGACGCTCGATCTTGGTTGCTTTCGCTTTCGCGGCTGGCAGCAAAGTTCAGAACCATGTTTATGTGAATAACTTTTGAACCGTAAGTCACAGACGCTCGCTCTTGGCTGCATTCGTTTCAGCTCGTGGCAGCCAGTCTAAAAAACACTATCTTGGACTTCTCTGGATGTTTCCCAGGCGAGCTATTGGCAGCATGTTCAGAACCACTGTTTCTGAGGCTAATTCTTGAACCGTAAGTCATAGACGCTCGATCTTGGCGGCATTCGTCTCAGCGCCTGGCAATTAGTATAGAAGCACTGTTTCCCACTGTTTCTGAGGCTAATTCTTAAACCGTAAGTCTTAGACGCTTGATCTTGGCGGCATTCGTCTCAGCGCCTGGCAATTAGTATAGCTGCACTGTCTTTGACTTCTCTGGATGTTTCCCAGGCGAGCTATTGACAAGTAAATCCTAGACGCTCGATCTTGGTTATTTTCGCTTTCGCGGCTGGCAGCAAAGTTCAGAACCATGTTTCTGTGAAATAACTCTTGAACCGTAAGTGACAGGCGCTCGCTCTTGGCTGCATTCGTTTCAGCTCGTGGCAGCCAGTCTAAAAAACACTATCTTGGACTTCTCTGGATGTTTCCCAGGCGAGCTATTGGCAGCATGTTTTGAACCACTGTTTCTGAGGCTAATTCTTGAACCGTAAGTCATAGACGCTCGATCTTGGCGGCATTCGTCTCAGCGCCTGGCAATTAGTATAGAAGCACTGTCTTTGACTTCTCTGGATGTTTTCCAGGCGAGCTATTCACAAGTAAATCCTAGACGCTCGATCTTGGTTGCTTTCGCTTTCGCGGCTGGCAGCAAAGTTCAGAACCATGTTTATGTGAATAACTTTTGAACCGTAAGTCACAGACGCTCGCTCTTGGCTGCATTCGTTTCAGCTCGTGGCAGCCAGTCTAAAAAAAACACTATCTTGGACTTCTCTGGATGTTTCCCAGGTGAGCTATTGGCAGCATGTTTTGAACCACTGTTTCTGAGGCTAATTCTTGAACCGTAAGTCATAGACGCTCGATCTTGGCGGCATTCGTCTCAGCGCCTGGCAATTAGTATAGAAGCACTGTTTCCCACTGTTTCTGAGGCTAATTCTTGAACCGTAATTCTTAGACTCTTGATCTTGGCGGCATTCGTCTCAGCGCCTGGCAATTAGTATAGAAGCACTGTCTTTGACTTCTCTGGATGTTTCCCAGGCGAGCTATTCACAAGTAAATCCTAGACGCTCGATCTTGGTTACTTTCGCTTTCGCGGCTGGCAGCAAAGTTCAGAACCATGTTTCTGTGAATAACTCTTGAACCGTAAGTCACAGACGCTAGCTCTTGGCTGCATTCGTTTCAGCTCGTGGCAGCCAGTCTAAAAAAAACACTATCTTGGACTTCTCTGGATGTTTCCCAGGCGAGCTATTGGCAGCATGTTCAGAACCACTGTTTCTGAGGCTAATTCTTGAACCGTAAGTCATAGACGCTCGATCTTGGCGGCATTCGTCTCAGCGCCTGGCAATTAGTATAGAAGCACTGTTTCCCACTGTTCTGAGGCTAATTCTTGAACCGTAAGTCATAGACGCTCGATCTTGGCGGCATTCGTCTCAGCGCCTGGCAGTTAGTATAGAAGCACTGTCTTTGACTTCTCTGGATGTTTCCCAGGAGAGCTATTCACAAGTAAATCCTAGACGCTCGATCTTGGTTATTTTCGCTTTCGAGGCTGGCAGCAAAGTTCAGAACCATGTTTCTGTGAATAACTCTTGAACCGTAAGTGACAGACGCTCGCTCTTGGCTGCATTCGTTTCAGCTCGTGGCAGTCAGTCTAAAAACACTATCTTGGACTTCTCTGGATGTTTCCCAGGCGAGCTATTGGCAGCATGTTTAGAACCACTGTTTCTGAGGCTAATTCTTGAACCGTAAGTCATAGACGCTCGATCTTGGCGGCATTCGTCTCAGCACCTGGAAATTAGTATAGAAGCACTGTTTCCCACGGTTTCTGAGGCTAATTCTTGAACCGTAAGTCTTAGACGCTTGATCTTGGCGGCATTCGTCTCAGCGCCTGGCAATTAGTATAGCTGCACTGTCTTTGACTTCTCTGGATGTTTTCCAGGCGAGCTATTCACAAGTAAATCCTAGACGCTCGATCTTGGTTGCTTTCGCGGCTGGCAGCAAAGTTCAGAACCATGTTTATGTGAATAACTTTTGAACCGTAAGTCACAGACGCTCGCTCTTGGCTGCATTCGTTTCAGCTCGTGGCAGCCAGTCTAAAAACACTATCTTGGACTTCTCTGGATGTTTCCCAGGCGAGCTATTGGCAGCATGTTCAAAACCACTGTTTCTGAGGCTAATTCTTAAACCGTAAGTCATAGACGCTCGATCTTGGCGGCATTCGTCTCAGCGCCTGGCAATTAGTATAGAAGCACTGTTTCCCACTGTTTCTGAGGCTAATTCTTGAACCGTAAGTCATAGACGCTTGATCTTGGCAGCATTCGTCTCAGCGCCTGGCAATTAGTGTAGAAGCACTGTCTTTGACTTATCTGAATGTTTCCCAGGCGAGCTATTCACAAGTAAATCCTAGACGCTCGATCTTGGTTACTTTCGCTTTCGCGGCTGGCAGCAAAGTTCAGAACCATGTTTCTGTGAATAACTCTTGAACCGTAAGTCACAGACGCTCGCTCTTGGCTGCATTTGTTTCAGCTCGTGGCAGCCAGTCTAAAAAACACTATCTTGGACTTCTCTGGATGTTTCCCAGGCGAGCTATTGGCAGCATGTTCAGAACCACTGTTTCTGAGGCTAATTCTTGAACCGTAAGTCATAGACGCTCGATCTTGGCGGCATTCGTCTCAGCGCCTGGCAATTAGTATAGAAACACTGTTTCCCACTGTTTCTGAAGCGAATTCTTGAACCGTAAGTCATAGACGCTCGATCTTGGCGGCATTCGTCTCAGCGCCTGGCAATTAGTATAGAAGCACTGTCTTGACTTCACTGGATGTTTCCCAGGCGAGCTATTGACAAGTAAATCCTAGACGCTCGATCTTGGTTATTTTCGCTTTCGCGGCTGGCAGCAAAGTTCAGAACCATGTTTCTGTGAATAACTCTTGAACCGTAAGTCACAGACGCTCACTCTTGGCTGCATTCGTTTCAGCTCGTGGCAGCCAGTCTAAAAAATACTATCTTGGACTTCTCTAGATGTTTCCCAGGCGAGCTATTGGCAATATGTTCAGAACCACTGTTTCTGAGGCTAATTCTTGAACCGTAAGTCATAGACGCTCGATCTTGGCGGCATTCGTCTCAGCGCCTGCCAATTAGTATAGAAGCACTATTTCCCACTGTTTCTGAGGCTAATTCTTGAACCGTAAGTCTTAGACGCTTGATCTTGGCGGTATTCGTCTCAGCGCCTGGCAATTAGTATAGCTGCACTGTCTTTGACTTCTCTGGATGTTTTCCAGGCGAGCTATTCACAAGTAAATCCTAGACGCTCGATCTTGGTTGCTTTCGCTTTCGCGGCTGGCAGCAAAGTTCAGAACCATGTTTATGTGAATAACTTTTGAACCGTAAGTCACAGACGCTCGCTCTTGGCTGCATTCGTTTCAGCTCGTGGCAGCCAGTCTAACAAACAATATATTGGACTTCTCTGGATGTTTCCCAGGCGAGCTATTAGCAGCATGTTCAGAACCACTGATTCTGAGGCTAATTCTTGAACCGTAAGTCATAGACGCTCGATCTTGGCGGCATTCGTCTCAGCGCCTGGCAATTAGTATAGAAGCACTGTTTCCCACTGTTTCTGAGGCTAATTCTTGAACCGTAAGTCTTAGACGCTTGATCTTGGCGGCATTCGTCTCAGCGCCTGGCAATTAGTATAGAAGCACTATCTTTGACTTCTCTGGATGTTTCCCAGGCGAGCTATTCACAAGTAAATCCTAGACGCTCGATCTTGGTTACTTTCGCTTTCGCGGCTGGCAGCAAAGTCAGAACCATGTTTCTGTGAATAACTCTTGAACCGTAAGTCACAGACGCTCGCTCTTGGTTGCATTCGTTTCAGCTCGTGGCAGCCAGTCTAACAAACAATATATTGGACTTCTCTGGATGTTTCCCAGGCGAGCTATTAGCAGCATGTTCAGAACCACTGATTCTGAGGCTAATTCTTGAACCGTAAGTCATAGACGCTCGATCTTGGCGGCATTCGTCTCAGCGCCTGGCAATTAGTATAGAAGCACTGTCTTTGACTTCTCTGGATGTTTCCCAGGCGAGCTATTCACAAGTAAATCCTAGACGCTCGATCTTGGTTACTTTCGCTTTCGCGGCTGGCAGCAAAGTTCAGAACCATGTTTCTGTGAATAACTCTTGAACCGTAAGTCACAGACGCTCGCTCTTGGTTGCATTCGTTTCAGCTCGTGGCAGCCAGTCTAAAAAACACTATCTTGGACTTCTCTGGATGTTTCCCAGGCGAGCTATTAGCAGCATGTTCAGAACCACTGTTTCTGAGGCTAATTCTTGAACCGTAAGTCATAGACGCTCGATCTTGGCGGCATTCGTCTCAGCGCCTGGCAATTAGTATGGAAGCACTGTCTTTGACTTCTCTGGATGTTTCCCAGGCGAGCTATTCACAAGTAAATCCTAGACGCTCGATCTTGGTTGCTTTCGCTTTCGCGGCTGGCAGCAAAGTTCAGAACCATGTTTCTGTGAATAACTCTTGAACCGTAAGTCACAGACGCTCGCTCTTGGTTGCATTCGTTTCAGCTCGTGGCAGCCAGTCTAAAAAACACTATCTTGGACTTCTCTGCATGTTTCCCAGGCAAGCTAATGGCAGCATGTTCAGAACCATGTTTCTGTGAATAACTCTTGAACCGTAAGTCACAGACGCTCGCTCTTGGCTGCATTCGTTTCAGCTCGTGGCAGCCAGTCTAAAAAAACACTATCTTGGACTTCTCTGCATGTTTCCCAGGCGAGCTATTGGCAGCATGTTGAGAACCATGTTTCTGTGAATAACTCTTGAACCGTAAGTCACAGACGCTCGCTCTTGGCTGCATTCGTTTCAGCTCGTGGCAGCCAGTCTAAAAAACACTATCTTGGACTTCTCTGCATGTTTCCCAGGCGAGCTATTGGCAGCATGTGAGAACCATGTTTCTGTGAATAACTCTTGAACCGTAAGTCACAGACGCTCGCTCTTGGCTGCATTCGTTTCAGCTCGTGGCAGCCAGTCTAAAAAACACTATCTTGGACTTCTCTGCATGTTTCCCAGGCGAGCTATTGGCAGCATGTTCAGAACCATGTTTCTGTGAATAACTCTTGAACCGTAAGTCACAGACGCTCGCTCTTGGCTGCATTCGTTTCAGCTCGTGGCAGCCAGTCTAAAAAACACTATCTTGGACTTCTCTGCATGTTTCCCAGGCGAGCTATTGGCAGCATGTTCAGAACCATGTTTCTGAGGCTAATTCTTGAACCGTAAGTCCTAGACGCTCGATCTTGGCGGCATTCGTCTCAGAGCCTGGCAATTAGTATAGAAGCACTGTCTTTGACTTCTCTGGATGTTTCCCAGGCGAGTTATTGACAAGCAAATCCTAGACTCTCGATCTTGGTTATTTTCGCTTTCGCGGCTGGCAGTAAAGTTCAGAACCATGTTTCTGTGAATAACTCTTGAACCGTAAGTCACAGACGCTCGCTCTTGGTTGCATTCGTTTCAGCTCGTGGCAGCCAGTCTAAAAAACACTATCTTGGACTTCTCTGCATGTTTCCCAGGCGAGCTATTGGCAGCATGTTCAGAACCATGTTTCTGTGAATAACTCTTGAACTGTAAGTCACAGACGCTCGCTCTTGGCTGCATTCGTTTCAGCTCGTGGCAGCCAGTCTAAAAAAACACTATCTTGGACTTCTCTGCATGTTTCCCAGGCGAGCAATTGGCAGCATGTTCAGAACCATGTTTCTGTGAATAACTCTTGAACCGTAAGTCACAGACGCTCGCTCTTGGCTGCATTCGTTTCAGCTCGTGGCAGCCAGTCTAAAAAACACTATCTTGGACTTCTCTGCATGTTTCCCAGGCGAGCTATTGGCAGCATATTCAGAACCATGTTTCTGAGGCTAATTCTTGAACCGTAAGTCCTAGACGCTCGATCTTGGCGGCATTCGTCTCAGCGCCTGGCAATTAGTATAGAAGCACTGTCTTTGACTTCTCTGGATGTTTCCCAGGCGAGTTATTGACAAGTAAATCCTAGACGCTCGATTTTGGTTATTTTCGCTTTCCCGGCTGGCAGTAAAGTTCAGAACCACGTTTCTGTGAATAACTCTTGAACCGTAAGTCACAGACGCTCGCTCTTGGCTGCATTCGTTTCAGCTCGTGGCAGCCAGTCTAAAAAACACTATCTTGGACTTCTCTGCATGTTTCCCAGGCGAGCTATTGGCAGCATGTTCAGAACCATGTTTCTGTGAATAACTCTTGAACCGTAAGTCACAGACGCTCGCTCTTGGCTGCATTCGTTTCAGCTCGTGGCAGCCAGTCTAAAAAACACTATCTTGGACTTCTCTGCATGTTTCCCAGGCGAGCTATTGGCAGCATATTCAGAACCATGTTTCTGAGGCTAATTCTTGAACCGTAAGTCCTAGACGCTCGATCTTGGCGGCATTCGTCTCAGCGCCTGGCAATTAGTATAGAAGCACTGTCTTTGACTTCTCTGGATGTTTCCCAGGCGAGTTATTGACAAGTAAATCCTAGACGCTCGATTTTGGTTATTTTCGCTTTCGCGGCTGGCAGTAAAGTTCAGAACCACGTTTCTGTGAATAACTCTTGAACCGTAAGTCACAGACGCTCGCTCTTGGTTGCATTCGTTTCAGCTCGTGGCAGCCAGTCTAAAAAACACTATCTTGGACTTCTCTGCATGTTTCCCAGGCAAGCTAATGGCAGCATGTTCAGAACCATGTTTCTGTGAATAACTCTTGAACCGTAAGTCACAGACGCTCGCTCTTGGCTGCATTCGTTTCAGCTCGTGGCAGCCAGTCTAAAAAACACTATCTTGGACTTCTCTGCATGTTTCCCAGGCGAGCTATTGGCAGCATGTTGAGAACCATGTTTCTGTGAATAACTCTTGAACCGTAAGTCACAGACGCTCGCTCTTGGCTGCATTCGTTTCAGCTCGTGGCAGCCAGTCTAAAAAACACTATCTTGGACTTCTCTGCATGTTTCCCAGGCGAGCTATTGGCAGCATGTTCAGAACCATGTTTCTGTGAATAACTCTTGAACCGTAAGTCACAGACGCTCGCTCTTGGCTGCATTCGTTTCAGCTCGTGGCAGCCAGTCTAAAAAACACTATCTTGGACTTCTCTGCATGTTTCCCAGGCGAGCTATTGGCAGCATGTTCAGAACCATGTTTCTGAGGCTAATTCTTGAACCGTAAGTCCTAGACGCTCGATCTTGGCGGCATTCGTCTCAGAGCCTGGCAATTAGTATAGAAGCACTGTCTTTGACTTCTCTGGATGTTTCCCAGGCGAGTTATTGACAAGCAAATCCTAGACTCTCGATCTTGGTTATTTTCGCTTTCGCGGCTGGCAGTAAAGTTCAGAACCATGTTTCTGTGAATAACTCTTGAACCGTAAATCACAGACGCTCGCTCTTGGTTGCATTCGTTTCAGCTCGTGGCAGCCAGTCTAAAAAACACTATCTTGGACTTCTCTGCATGTTTCCCAGGCGAGCTATTGGCAGCATGTTCAGAACCATGTTTCTGTGAACAACTCTTGAACTGTAAGTCACAGACGCTCGCTCTTGGCTGCATTCGTTTCAGCTCGTGGCAGCCAGTCTAAAAAAACACTATCTTGGACTTCTCTGCATGTTTCCCAGGCGAGCTATTGGCAGCATGTTCAGAACCATGTTTCTGTGAATAACTCTTGAACCGTAAGTCACAGACGCTCGCTCTTGGCTGCATTCGTTTCAGCTCGTGGCAGCCAGTCTAAAAAACACTATCTTGGACTTCTCTGCATGTTTCCCTGGCGAGCTATTGGCAGCATATTCAGAACCATGTTTCTGAGGCTAATTCTTGAACCGTAAGTCCTAGACGCTCGATCTTGGCGGCATTCGTCTCAGCGCCTGGCAATTAGTATAGAAGCACTGTCTTTGACTTCGCTGGATGTTTCCCAGGCGAGTTATTGACAAGTAAATCCTAGACGCTCGATTTTGGTTATTTTCGCTTTCGCGGCTGGCAGTAAAGTTCAGAACCACGTTTCTGTGAATAACTCTTGAACCGTAAGTCACAGACGCTCGCTCTTGGCTGCATTCGTTTCAGCTCGTGGCAGCCAGTCTAAAAAACACTATCTTGGACTTCTCTGCATGTTTCCCAGGCGAGCTATTGGCAGCATGTTCAGAACCATGTTTCTGTGAATAACTCTTGAACTGTAAGTCACAGACGCTCGCTCTAGGCTGCATTCGTTTCAGCTCGTGGCAGCCAGTCTAAAAAAAACACTATCTTGGACTTCTCTGCATGTTTCCCAGGCGAGCTATTGGCAGCATGTTCAGAACCATGTTTCTGTGAATAACTCTTGAACCGTAAGTCACAGACGCTCGCTCTTGGCTGCATTCGTTTCAGCTCGTGGCAGCCAGTCTAAAAAACACTATCTTGGACTTCTCTGCATGTTTCCCAGGCAAGCTATTGGCAGCATATTCAGAACCATGTTTCTGAGGCTAATTCTTGAACCGTAAGTCCTAGACGCTCGATCTTGGCGGCATTCGTCTCAGCGCCTGGCAATTAGTATAGAAGCACTGTCTTTGACTTCTCTGGATGTTTCCCAGGCGAGTTATTGACAAGTAAATCCTAGACGCTCGATTTTGGTTATTTTCGCTTTCGCGGCTGGCAGTAAAGTTCAGAACCACGTTTCTGTGAATAACTCTTGAACCGTAAGTCACAGACGCTCGCTCTTGGCTGCATTCGTTTCAGCTCGTGGCAGCCAGTCTAAAAAACACTATCTTGGACTTCTCTGCATGTTTCCCAGGCGAGCTATTGGCAGCATGTTCAGAACCATGTTTCTGTGAATAACTCTATAACCGTAAGTCACAGACGCTCGCTCTTGGCTGCATTCGTTTCAGCTCGTGGCAGCCAGTCTATAAAACACTATCTTGGACTTCTCTGCATGTTTCCCAGGCGAGCTATTGGCAGCATGTTCAGAACCATGTTTCTGTGAATAACTCTTGAACCGTAAGTCACAGACGCTCGCTCTTGGCTGCATTCGTTTCAGCTCGTGGCAGCCAGTCTAAAAAAACACTATCTTGGACTTCTCTGCATGTTTCGCAGGCGAGCTATTGGCAGCATGTTCAGAACCATGTTTCTGTGAATAACTCTTGAACCGTAAGTCACAGACGCTCGCTCTTGGCTGCACTCGTTTTAGCTCATGGCAGCCAGTCTAAAAAACACTATCTTGGACTTCTCTGCATGTTTCCCAGGCGAGCTATTGGCAGCATGTTCAGAACCATGTTTCTGTGAATAACTCTTGAACCGTAAGTCACAGACGCTCGCTCTTGGCTGCATTCGTTTCAGCTCGTGGCAGCCAGTCTAAAAAACACTATCTTGGACTTATCTGCATGTTTCCCAGGCGAGCTATTGGCAGCATGTTCAGAACCATGTTTCTGAGGCTAATTCTTGAACCGTAAGTCCTAGACGCTCGATCTTGGCGGCATTCGTCTCAGAGCCTGGCAATTAGTATAGAAGCACTGTCTTTGACTTCTCTGGATGTTTCCCAGGCGAGTTATTGACAAGCAAATCCTAGACTCTCGATCTTGGTTATTTTCGCTTTCGCGGCTGGCAGTAAAGTTCAGAACCATGTTTCTGTGAATAACTCTTGAACCGTAAGTCACAGACGCTCGCTCTTGGTTGCATTCGTTTCAGCTCGTGGCAGCCAGTCTAAAAAACACTATCTTGGACTTCTCTGCATGTTTCCCAGGCGAGCTATTGGCAGCATGTTCAGAACCATGTTTCTGTGAACAACTCTTGAACTGTAAGTCACAGACGCTCGCTCTTGGCTGCATTCGTTTCAGCTCGTGGCAGCCAGTCTAAAAAAACACTATCTTGGACTTCTCTGCATGTTTCCCAGGCGAGCTATTGGCAGCATGTTCAGAACCATGTTTCTGTGAATAACTCTTGAACCGTAAGTCACAGACGCTCGCTCTTGGCTGCATTCGTTTCAGCTCGTGGCAGCCAGTCTAAAAAACACTATCTTGGACTTCTCTGCATGTTTCCCTGGCGAGCTATTGGCAGCATATTCAGAACCATGTTTCTGAGGCTAATTCTTGAACCGTAAGTCCTAGACGCTCGATCTTGGCGGCATTCGTCTCAGCGCCTGGCAATTAGTATAGAAGCACTGTCTTTGACTTCTCTGGATGTTTCCCAGGCGAGTTATTGACAAGTAAATCCTAGACGCTCGATTTTGGTTATTTTCGCTTTCGCGGCTGGCAGTAAAGTTCAGAACCACGTTTCTGTGAATAACTCTTGAACCGTAAGTCACAGACGCTCGCTCTTGGCTGCATTCGTTTCAGCTCGTGGCAGCCAGTCTAAAAAACACTATCTTGGACTTCTCTGCATGTTTCCCAGGCGAGCTATTGGCAGCATGTTCAGAACCATGTTTCTGTGAATAACTCTTGAACTGTAAGTCACAGACGCTCGCTCTAGGCTGCATTCGTTTCAGCTCGTGGCAGCCAGTCTAAAAAAAACACTATCTTGGACTTCTCTGCATGTTTCCCAGGCGAGCTATTGGCAGCATGTTCAGAACCATGTTTCTGTGAATAACTCTTGAACCGTAAGTCACAGACGCTCGCTCTTGGCTGCATTCGTTTCAGCTCGTGGCAGCCAGTCTAAAAAACACTATCTTGGACTTCTCTGCATGTTTCCCAGGCAAGCTATTGGCAGCATATTCAGAACCATGTTTCTGAGGCTAATTCTTGAACCGTAAGTCCTAGACGCTCGATCTTGGCGGCATTCGTCTCAGCGCCTGGCAATTAGTATAGAAGCACTGTCTTTGACTTCTCTGGATGTTTCCCAGGCGAGTTATTGACAAGTAAATCCTAGACGCTCGATTTTGGTTATTTTCGCTTTCGCGGCTGGCAGTAAAGTTCAGAACCACGTTTCTGTGAATAACTCTTGAACCGTAAGTCACAGACGCTCGCTCTTGGCTGCATTCGTTTCAGCTCGTGGCAGCCAGTCTAAAAAAACACTATCTTGGACTTCTCTGGATGTTTCCCAGGCGAGCTATTGGCAGCATGTTCAAAACCACTGTTTCTGAGGCTAATTCTTGAACCGTAAGTCATAGACGCTCGATCTTGGCGGCATTCGTCTCAGCGCCTGGCAATTAGTATAGAAGCACTGTCTTTGACTTCTCTGGATGTTTCCCAGGCGAGTTATTGACAAGTAAATCCTAGACGCTCGATTTTGGTTATTTTCGCTTTCGCGGCTGGCAGTAAAGTTCAGAACCACGTTTCTGTGAATAACTCTTGAACCGTAAGTCACAGACGCTCGCTCTTGGCTGCATTCGTTTCAGCTCGTGGCAGCCAGTCTAAAAAACACTATCTTGGACTTCTCTGCATGTTTCCCAGGCGAGCTATTGGCAGCATGTTCAGAACCATGTTTCTGTGAATAACTCTATAACCGTAAGTCACAGACGCTCGCTCTTGGCTGCATTCGTTTCAGCTCGTGGCAGCCAGTCTATAAAACACTATCTTGGACTTCTCTGCATGTTTCCCAGGCGAGCTATTGGCAGCATGTTCAGAACCATGTTTCTGTGAATAACTCTTGAACCGTAAGTCACAGACGCTCGCTCTTGGCTGCATTCGTTTCAGCTCGTGGCAGCCAGTCTAAAAAACACTATCTTGGACTTCTCTGCATGTTTCCCAGGCGAGCTATTGGCAGCATGTTCAGAACCATGTTTCTGTGAATAATACTTGAACCGTAAGTCACAGACGCTTGCTCTTGGCTGCATTCGTTTCAGCTCGTGGCAGCCAGTCTAAAAAACACTATCTTGGACTTCTCTGCATGTTTCCCAGGCGAGCTATTGGCAGCATGTTCAGAACCATGTTTCTGTGAATAACTCTTGAACCGTAAGTCACAGACGCTCGCTCTTGGCTGCATTCGTTTCAGCTCGTGGCAGCCAGTCTAAAAAACACTATCTTGGACTTCTCTGCATGTTTCCCAGGCGAGCTATTGGCAGCATGTTCAGAACCATGTTTCTGAGGCTAATTCTTGAACCGTAAGTCCTAGACGCTCGATCTTGGCGGCATTCGTCTCAGCGCCTGGCAATTAGTATAGAAGCACTGTCTTTGACTTCTCTGGATGTTTCCCAGGCGAGTTATTGACAAGTAAATCCTAGACGCTCGATCTTGGTTATTTTCGCTTTCGCGGCTGGCAGTAAAGTTCAGAACCATGTTTCTGTGAATAACTCTTGAACCGTAAGTCACAGACGCTCGCTCTTGGCTGCATTCGTTTCAGCTCGTGGCAGCCAGTCTAAAAAAACACTATCTTGGACTTCTCTGCATGTTTCGCAGGCGAGCTATTGGCAGCATGTTCAGAACCATGTTTCTGTGAATAACTCTTGAACCGTAAGTCACAGACGCTCGCTCTTGGCTGCACTCGTTTTAGCTCATGGCAGCCAGTCTAAAAAACACTATCTTGGACTTCTCTGCATGTTTCCCAGGCGAGCTATTGGCAGCATGTTCAGAACCATGTTTCTGTGAATAACTCTTGAACCGTAAGTCACAGACGCTCGCTCTTGGCTGCATTCGTTTCAGCTCGTGGCAGCCAGTCTAAAAAACACTATCTTGGACTTATCTGCATGTTTCCCAGGCGAGCTATTGGCAGCATGTTCAGAACCATGTTTCTGAGGCTAATTCTTGAACCGTAAGTCCTAGACGCTCGATCTTGGCGGCATTCGTCTCAGAGCCTGGCAATTAGTATAGAAGCACTGTCTTTGACTTCTCTGGATGTTTCCCAGGCGAGTTATTGACAAGCAAATCCTAGACTCTCGATCTTGGTTATTTTCGCTTTCGCGGCTGGCAGTAAAGTTCAGAACCATGTTTCTGTGAATAACTCTTGAACCGTAAGTCACAGACGCTCGCTCTTGGTTGCATTCGTTTCAGCTCGTGGCAGCCAGTCTAAAAAACACTATCTTGGACTTCTCTGCATGTTTCCCAGGCGAGCTATTGGCAGCATGTTCAGAACCATGTTTCTGTGAATAACTCTTGAACTGTAAGTCACAGACGCTCACTCTTGGCTGCATTCGTTTCAGCTCGTGGCAGCCAGTCTAAAAAAACACTATCTTGGACTTCTCTGCATGTTTCCCAGGCGAGCTATTGGCAGCATGTTCAGAACCATGTTTCTGTGAATAACTCTTGAACCGTAAGTCACAGACGCTCGCTCTTGGCTGCATTCGTTTCAGCTCGTGGCAGCCAGTCTAAAAAACACTATCTTGGACTTCTCTGCATGTTTCCCAGGCGAGCTATTGGCAGCATATTCAGAACCATGTTTCTGAGGCTAATTCTTGAACCGTAAGTCCTAGACGCTCGATCTTGGCGGCATTCGTCTCAGCGCCTGGCAATTAGTATAGAAGCACTGTCTTTGACTTCTCTGGATGTTTCCCAGGCGAGTTATTGACAAGTAAATCCTAGACGCTCGATTTTGGTTATTTTCGCTTTCGCGGCTGGCAGTAAAGTTCAGAACCACGTTTCTGTGAATAACTCTTGAACCGTAAGTCACAGACGCTCGCTCTTGGCTGCATTCGTTTCAGCTCGTGGCAGCCAGTCTAAAAAACACTATCTTGGACTTCTCTGCATGTTTCCCAGGCGAGCTATTGGCAGCATGTTCAGAACCATGTTTCTGTGAATAACTCTTGAACTGTAAGTCACAGACGCTCGCTCTTGGCTGCATTCGTTTCAGCTCGTGGCAGCCAGTCTAAAAAAATCACTATCTTGGACTTCTCTGCATGTTTCCCAGGCGAGCTATTGGCAGCATGTTCAGAACCATGTTTCTGTGAATAACTCTTGAACCGTAAGTCACAGACGCTCGCTCTTGGCTGCATTCGTTTCAGCTCGTGGCAGCCAGTCTAAAAAACACTATCTTGGACTTCTCTGCATGTTTCCCAGGCGAGCTATTGGCAGCATATTCAGAACCATGTTTCTGAGGCTAATTCTTGAACCGTAAGTCCTAGACGCTCGATCTTGGCGGCATTCGTCTCAGCGCCTGGCAATTAGTATAGAAGCACTGTCTTTGACTTCTCTGGATGTTTCCCAGGCGAGTTATTGACAAGTAAATCCTAGACGCTCGATTTTGGTTATTTTCGCTTTCGCGGCTGGCAGTAAAGTTCAGAACCACGTTTCTGTGAATAACTCTTGAACCGTAAGTCACAGACGCTCGCTCTTGGCTGCATTCGTTTCAGCTCGTGGCAGCCAGTCTAAAAAACACTATCTTGGACTTCTCTGCATGTTTCCCAGGCGAGCTATTGGCAGCATGTTCAGAACCATGTTTCTGTGAATAACTCTTGAACCGTAAGTCACAGACGCTCGCTCTTGGCTGCATTCGTTTCAGCTCGTGGCAGCCAGTCTATAAAACACTATCTTGGACTTCTCTGCATGTTTCCCAGGCGAGCTATTGGCAGCATGTTCAGAACCATGTTTCTGTGAATAACTCTTGAACCGTAAGTCACAGACGCTCGCTCTTGGCTGCATTCGTTTCAGCTCGTGGCAGCCAGTCTAAAAAACACTATCTTGGACTTCTCTGCATGTTTCCCAGGCGAGCTATTGGCAGCATGTTCAGAACCATGTTTCTGTGAATAATACTTGAACCGTAAGTCACAGACGCTTGCTCTTGGCTGCATTCGTTTCAGCTCGTGGCAGCCAGTCTAAAAAACACTATCTTGGACTTCTCTGCATGTTTCCCAGGCGAGCTATTGGCAGCATGTTCAGAACCATGTTTCTGTGAATAACTCTTGAACCGTAAGTCACAGACGCTCGCTCTTGGCTGCATTCGTTTCAGCTCGTGGCAGCCAGTCTAAAAAACACTATCTTGGACTTCTCTGCATGTTTCCCAGTCGAGCTATTGGCAGCATGTTCAGAACCATGTTTCTGAGGCTAATTCTTGAACCGTAAGTCCTAGACGCTCGATCTTGGCGGCATTCGTCTCAGCGCCTGGCAATTAGTATAGAAGCACTGTCTTTGACTTCTCTGGATGTTTCCCAGGCGAGTTATTGACAAGTAAATCCTAGACGCTCGATCTTGGTTATTTTCGCTTTCGCGGCTGGCAGTAAAGTTCAGAACCATGTTTCTGTGAATAACTCTTGAACCGTAAGTCACAGACGCTCGCTCTTGGCTGCATTCGTTTCAGCTCGTGGCAGCCAGTCTAAAAAAACACTATCTTGGACTTCTCTGCATGTTTCCCAGGCGAGCTATTGGCAGCATGTACAGAACCATGTTTCTGAGGCTAATTCTTGAACCGTAAGTCCTAGACGCTCGATCTTGGCGGCATTCGTCTCAGCGCCTGGCAATTAGTATAGAAGCACTGTCTTTGACTTCTCTGGATGTTTCCCAGGCGAGTTATTGACAAGTAAATCCTAGACGCTCGATTTTGGTTATTTTCGCTTTCGCAGCTGGCAGTAAAGTTCAGAACCATGTTTCTGTGAATAACTCTTGAACCGTAAGTCACAGACGCTCGCTCTTGGTTGCATTCGTTTCAGCTCGTGGCAGCCAGTCTAAAAAACACTATCTTGGACTTCTCTGCATGTTTCCCAGGCGAGCTATTGGCAGCATGTTCAGAACTATGTTTCTGTGAATAACTCTTGAACCGTAAGTCACAGACGCTCGCTCTTGGCTGCATTCGTTTCAGCTCTAGAAAACACTGAGAACAAAGGCGTCATAGACTATTAGGATAAATTTGCCAATGGCATAGAAAAATAAACTTTATTAGGACAGTACAGATTACATACAATTTAAAATTAGACTACAAAATCCAAGACCTGTACACCTCCCAAGTGGCAAAAACGAACATAGAGGAAATACCTCTTATAAATGCAGCTCCGGGAAGAAGGAGATCGTTAAATCAAAACAAGCAAGGGCTCAAACAAACATATTGTCAGTTCAATGTAATTGAATATCAAATAAAGGCAAGACGCCAGAATATGAAATATAAGTGAAATTAGGTCATATATTCATCCAGACTCATAGTAGCATTGTAGGTAAATGATTAAATGCTGGACTCAAAAAATGACGACAAATTGTTTACATAAGCCCACATCAAGCAAGATATATCTTCCCAGCAAGTAAAGCCACAAGAGGAAAGGTAAGTAGAAAAGGTATCAGGTAAAAACCTATAGTGCTACTAACCCATATGGTTCCTGTGGTTCAGTGACTTCCCAAGTACGGAGGGACCCCGACGCGCGTTTCGCGTAGATGGCTTTTTCAGAGGGGTATAATATCTTCGATCAAGTCCTTCTACCTTAAATATATTGTTTAATCCAGTCAGCTGGTACGGGTTGGCCAATGAAATCAGATCAATGCGGCCGTGCTTGTCAGACCGAAACATCGCGAGACTCGCACACCTGCCAGCCGAGTCCCCACTACGCATGCGTGGCTCCGGAAACCGCGCACGCGCAGAGAGGCACAAACGGCAGACAGGGTCAGAGCCAGCGATGACGCGTATGACAGGCAGGGCCGGTATACAACATCATAGGATGAAGTCAAAGTAAGTTTAAAAACCGAATTCTAATGCTACAAAGTTATATGCTGCAGTAAATAATTTAGTGCAGATATAAAAGCACATATCGATCCATGAAGATTCTCACTAGAGATAGTCATAATAAGATCAGTGTGAAAGTCGATATAATAAGACGGGATCGCAAAAAATGTATAAGATGGCAAGTGAGCACCCAGAGTGCTGTGATGAGTTAATAAATACAGTAATGAAAAAGAAGAAAGTTCATCAGTAAAAACAAACCAGTAAGAGATGAAAATTATAAACATAAATGAGTTGAGTACACAGAATACAATCCATGTTATAATAACATATTTATATTATATTATCAGCATACTGATGCTGAATTTAACCAATAGTGAGAAAACCCGAATTAAGAGAGTCCCACTCGTTAAAGCGGAACACATAATGTGTTTGTTCCACCCATATCCCAGGCTGTCAACAAAAAAACATAAAAGAATAACAGATATATAAATATTTACAGAGAATTATAAAATACAGTGAATTATCCCACGACGTGTAGAGATGATTTCAGGCAGATCCAAATAGTGAGAATCAACGTCTCACAAGCAGTAGAACAGATGTTTCAAAAATATATCGATCATGGATCGATGTAAGTATATACAGGTCAGAAACTGGCCAAAGTAGAAGACTAGAAGGAGAAAATATAAAAATTAATAGACATACAGTTTAAAAACACAAACAAATAAAAAATGGTAAAGGGATTACAAAAATGGCGCAAAACTAAGTGTCTCATTCAAACCAACAGGGGCCATAGTTCCAAGCGTAATAATCCACTTGCACTCCCTCTGAGCTAGCACTTTCTTGGCATCCCCACCTCTAATACCACATATCACCCTATCTATACCCCAAGCTTTGAAAGATCTTGGGTCACATGCATGGTGGATTTTAAAATGTCTGGGGATTGTTTTCAGCAAAGTAAGATCTTCAATTTCCCTAGCGGCGACTATGTCGCGCACATGTTCCCTAATTCGAATCCGTAGTTGTCTGGATGTCAGACCGATATATACCTTTGAACAGCCACATGTGGCATAGTATATAACGTTTGTCGTACTACAGGATATGTAGTATCGGATTTTAAACTCTCTGTTGTCAATCATAGAGGAAAAATTAGATGTGCGGACCATATTTGTGCATGCCACACAGTCGCCGCATGGGTAGCAGCCATGTCTGGGGTTTTTAGTTGCAAATAGGTTGCATTCTTTTGGCACATAGTGGCTTTTTACCAGCATGTCTTTCAAATTCATGCTCCTACGTGCTGTCATTAGTGGCTTTTTCGATAATTTATCAGCCAAGGTAGGTTCAGAGTGTAAGATTGGCCAATGTTTTTCCAAAGCAGATCTCATTGCCTGCCACTGATTGTTGTATGTGGCGATATATCGAATGCTAGTGTCATCACTTTTTTTAGTGGCGTTCAATTTTGGTGGATGTAAGATTGAATTACGATCCGTAACCTTTGCCCTTCTATATCCCTTCTTTATGCTTCTATGACTATATCCCCTATCTCGGAACCTCTCCTCCAGGTCTCTTGATTGCCTCTCAAAATTTCCATTTGATGAGCAAATACGCCTCATTCTTAGGAACTGACCAATAGGGACGGCCCCAATCGTGGACTGGCTGTGGGCAGATGTAGCATGTAGCAAGGAGTTAACGGATGTCTTTTTCCGAAATACATCGGTCTGAAGACATCCTATGCTGTCCACCTCAATGCTGATATCCAAAAACTCCACCTGATGCTTATCAAAAACATAGGTCAGTTTTATGTTCAAATCATTGGTGTTAAGACCCAGCATGAAGTGTGTGAGTTCAGTCTCCGTCCCCTGCCAAATAAACAGGACATCATCTATATATCGCATCCAGCACTGCACATGGTCGGCGGCGTGCGCGCCGTCACCAAGGAAAACCTGCCTCTCCCAGAGGCCGAGAAACAGGTTCGCATATGACGGCGCACACGCCGCACCCATGGCAGTGCCCCGCTTCTGTAAATAAAAGGTGTCCTTAAAAACAAAGAAGTTGTGCGTAAGAATATATTCTAATAGTTCCACAATCAGTTCACAGGTAGGGCCGTCCCAATTGCTCATCCCCAAGAAGAGGCGTACAGCGGTGATCCCATCATCATGTCGAATGCTGGTGTACAGCGATTCAATATCAGCTGTCACCAGAAACGTATCAACGTCGAGGGTAACACCGTCTATCCTTCTCAAAACATCTGTTGTATCCCTAACGTGGGATGGTAAACATTCCACTAGGGGTTTGAGGTAGTGATCAATAAATCTACAGATAGGGTCACACAGCCCCCCAATCCCTGATACTATAGGACGTCCTGGGGGGTCTGTCATACTTTTGTGAACCTTCGGCAAGAAATAAAGCGTAGGTATCCTAGGGCATAGAACCATAAGACCAGTCAGTATATTTTTGGGAATTAGACCTTTCTCAAAGGCCAGATTAAGAACCTTCGATAGCTCAGCTGAAAACTTGCCCACTGGATTATATGCCAATTTTTGATAAGTGTCTTTATCCCTCAGGTGCCTATACGCCTCCTTTTCATATTTATCGGTTGGCCATATCACAATGTTCCCACCTTTGTCCGCCGCCTTATAAACAACATCCTCAAAACCTTGGAGTTCCTTCAATGCATTACGTTGGCATTTAGACAGGTTGTCATTTCTTCTATTTGAAGAGATGCATTTAAAGTCATTTATTACCATTTTAGTAAAGATCTCAACTTGCGGACATATGGACAAAGGTGGGAACCTCGCCGATCTGGGCACAACCGATTTGGGGAACCTACCTTGGTCAGTGGTAATTTGTTCCTGTAGGAGATCCTCAAGAGCCTTTAAAGCTTCCTTCTCCATTGCACTATTAAGTCCCAGATCTCCACCCGGTCTACTGTGTAGTTTTTTAAGGACTAGCTTACGTGCAAAGAGGTAAAGATCTTTCATGGCTGAAAAAAAGTTAAAGGAATTACTCGGGGAAAACGTTAATCCCCTGCTAAGTACGTCACATTGTGTTGCAGATAGGGAGTGCTTAGATAGATTTATCACCTGCAATACGTTCTTGGGTTTCTTCCCCTGTTGGTAAGACGAGATCTCCTTACGTCTGGCCACCTGTCTCTCTCTATTCCTACGGGGGTAATTCATTTCGTGGGAATTGAATCCTTCCTCGTTACGTTTGGATCTCAAAGGGTTCTCACTAGATGTTGCAGATGAGAAGGATGTGGATCTTGATCTAGGTGTAGGTCTTAAACCAGGCTTGCGCCATTTGTACATTTTACCCTCCAAAAAGTCGTTGTTATCTCTTTGAAATTTGGAAGATTTGACTGAGAGGATTTCCTGCTCCCATTTCTTAAAGTCCCCATCCAGATCTATATTAAGTTTTTCCAATTACAAGTTTGAGAGGTCTTTTTTCAAGGTAATTTGTAACTCCTCTATTTCCTTTTCCAAATCTATCAAGGTTGTTTGGTTTCCTTGTGATAATAATCCCATAAAACCCCTGGAACACTCAGAGGCTAGACCCTCCCATTTGGTCTTAAAGGTTTCATCCTCAATGGGGAAAGAGGGGAAGACCTGTACTCTCAGGCCTCTAGGTATTAATCCCTTAGATAAATACTTTTCCAGGAACGCCCTGTTCCACCAGATTTTGGTTCTTTTTTTATGTAGCTCTTTGAACCTATTGATGCAATCCCTCATATTTCTACCATTAGTGTTTAAAATTGGATTTGCGTCTTCATTAAAAACCTCGTTTAATTGTGAAATCCAGGACTGATCTCGAGTCCTGAAGTCCATTTTAGGCCCGGAGCCAGCAGCTGTGAAAGATACACAGAAATACAATAATATCAACATATGTCTCAACAGGAAAGTGGTTATCAGGGTTAGACCACCAGCAAGTGCGGATTCAGGCCTCCCTACTGTGGGAATAGAGACTCCAAATTAACTATAGAAAACACTGAGAACAAAGGAGTCATAGACTATTAGGATAAATTTGCCAATGGCATAGAAAAATAAACTTTATTAGGACAGTACAGATTACATACAATTTAAAATTAGACTACAAAATCCAAGACCTGTACACCTCCCAAGTGGCAAAAACGAACATAGAGGAAATACCTCTTATAAATGCAGCTCCGGGAAGAAGGAGATCGTTAAATCAAAACAAGCAAGGGCTCAAACAAACATATTGTCAGTTCAATGTAATTGAATATCAAATAAAGGCAAGACGCCAGAATATGAAATATAAGTGAAATTAGGTCATATATTCATCCAGACTCATAGTAGCATTGTAGGTAAATGATTAAATGCTGGACTCAAAAAATGACGACAAATTGTTTACATAAGCCCACATCAAGCAAGATATATCTTCCCAGCAAGTAAAGCCACAAGAGGAAAGGTAAGTAGAAAAGGTATCAGGTAAAAACCTATAGTGCTACTAACCCATATGGTTCCTGTGGTTCAGTGACTTCCCAAGTACGGAGGGACCCCGACGCGCGTTTCGCGTAGATGGCTTTTTCAGAGGGGTATAATATCTTCGATCAAGTCCTTCTACCTTAAATATATTGTTTAATCCAGTCAGCTGGTACGGGTTGGCCAATGAAATCAGATCAATGCGGCCGTGCTTGTCAGACCGAAACATCGCGAGACTCGCACACCTGCCAGCCGAGTCCCCACTACGCATGCGTGGCTCCGGAAACCGCGCACGCGCAGAGAGGCACAAACGGCAGACAGGGTCAGAGCCAGCGATGACGCGTATGACAGGCAGGGCCGGTATACAACATCATAGGATGAAGTCAAAGTAAGTTTAAAAACCGAATTCTAATGCTACAAAGTTATATGCTGCAGTAAATAATTTAGTGCAGATATAAAAGCACATATCGATCCATGAAGATTCTCACTAGAGATAGTCATAATAAGATCAGTGTGAAAGTCGATATAATAAGACGGGATTGCAAAAAATGTATAAGATGGCAAGTGAGCACCCAGAGTGCTGTGATGAGTTAATAAATACAGTAATGAAAAAGAAGAAAGTTCATCAGTAAAAACAAACCAGTAAGAGATGAAAATTATAAACATAAATGAGTTGAGTACACAGAATACAATCCATGTTATAATAACATATTTATATTATATTATCAGCATACTGATGCTGAATTTAACCAATAGTGAGAAAACCCGAATTAAGAGAGTCCCACTCGTTAAAGCGGAACACATAATGTGTTTGTTCCACCCATATCCCAGGCTGTCAACAAAAAAACATAAAAGAATAACAGATATATAAATATTTACAGAGAATTATAAAATACAGTGAATTATCCCACGACGTGTAGAGATGATTTCAGGCAGATCCAAATAGTGAGAATCAACGTCTCACAAGCAGTAGAACAGATGTTTCAAAAATATATCGATCATGGATCGATGTAAGTATATACAGGTCAGAAACTGGCCAAAGTAGAAGACTAGAAGGAGAAAATATAAAAATTAATAGACATACAGTTTAAAAACACAAACAAATAAAAAATGGTAAAGGGATTACAAAAATGGCGCAAAACTAAGTGTCTCATTCAAACCAACAGGGGCCATAGTTCCAAGCGTAATAATCCACTTGCACTCCCTCTGAGCTAGCAATTTCTTGGCATCCCCACCTCTAATACCACATATCACCCTATCTATACCCCAAGCTTTGAAAGATCTTGGGTCACATGCATGGTGGATTTTAAAATGTCTGGGGATTGTTTTCAGCAAAGTAAGATCTTCAATTTCCCTAGCGGCGACTATGTCGCGCACATGTTCCCTAATTCGAATCCGTAGTTGTCTGGATGTCAGACCGATATATACCTTTGAACAGCCACATGTGGCATAGTATATAACGTTCGTCGTACTACAGGATATGTAGTATCGGATTTTAAACTCTCTGTTGTCAATCATAGAGGAAAAATTAGATGTGCGGACCATATTTGTGCATGCCACACAGTCGCCGCATGGGTAGCAGCCATGTCTGGGGTTTTTAGTTGCAAATAGGTTGCATTCTTTTGGCACATAGTGGCTTTTTACCAGCATGTCTTTCAAATTCATGCTCCTACGTGCTGTCATTAGTGGCTTTTTCGATAATTTATCAGCCAAGGTAGGTTCAGAGTGTAAGATTGGCCAATGTTTTTCCAAAGCAGATCTCATTGCCTGCCACTGATTGTTGTATGTGGCGATATATCGAATGCTAGTGTCATCACTTTTTTTAGTGGCGTTCAATTTTGGTGGATGTAAGATTGAATTACGATCCGTAACCTTTGCCCTTCTATATCCCTTCTTTATGCTTCTATGACTATATCCCCTATCTCGGAACCTCTCCTCCAGGTCTCTTGATTGCCTCTCAAAATTTCCATTTGATGAGCAAATACGCCTCATTCTTAGGAACTGACCAATAGGGACGGCCCCAATCGTGGACTGGCTGTGGGCAGATGTAGCATGTAGCAAGGAGTTAACGGATGTCTTTTTCCGAAATACATCGGTCTGAAGACATCCTATGCTGTCCACCTCAATGCTGATATCCAAAAACTCCACCTGATGCTTATCAAAAACATAGGTCAGTTTTATGTTCAAATCATTGGTGTTAAGACCCAGCATGAAGTGTGTGAGTTCAGTCTCCGTCCCCTGCCAAATAAACAGGACATCATCTATATATCGCATCCAGCACTGCACATGGTCGGCGGCGTGCGCGCCGTCACCAAGGAAAACCTGCCTCTCCCAGAGGCCGAGAAACAGGTTCGCATATGACGGCGCACACGCCGCACCCATGGCAGTGCCCCGCTTCTGTAAATAAAAGGTGTCCTTAAAAACAAAGAAGTTGTGCGTAAGAATATATTCTAATAGTTCCACAATCAGTTCACAGGTAGGGCCGTCCCAATTGCTCATCCCCAAGAAGAGGCGTACAGCGGTGATCCCATCATCATGTCGAATGCTGGTGTACAGCGATTCAATATCAGCTGTCACCAGAAACGTATCAACGTCGAGGGTAACACCGTCTATCCTTCTCAAAACATCTGTTGTATCCCTAACGTGGGATGGTAAACATTCCACTAGGGGTTTGAGGTAGTGATCAATAAATCTACAGATAGGGTCACACAGCCCCCCAATCCCTGATACTATAGGACGTCCTGGGGGGTCTGTCATACTTTTGTGAACCTTCGGCAAGAAATAAAGCGTAGGTATCCTAGGGCATAGAACCATAAGACCAGTCAGTATATTTTTGGGAATTAGACCTTTCTCAAAGGCCAGATTAAGAACCTTCGATAGCTCAGCTGAAAACTTGCCCACTGGATTATATGCCAATTTTTGATAAGTGTCTTTATCCCTCAGGTGCCTATACGCCTCCTTTTCATATTTATCGGTTGGCCATATCACAATGTTCCCACCTTTGTCCGCCGCCTTATAAACAACATCCTCAAAACCTTGGAGTTCCTTCAATGCATTACGTTGGCATTTAGACAGGTTGTCATTTCTTCTATTTGAAGAGATGCATTTAAAGTCATTTATTACCATTTTAGTAAAGATCTCAACTTGCGGACATATGGACAAAGGTGGGAACCTCGCCGATCTGGGCACAACCGATTTGGGGAACCTACCTTGGTCAGTGGTAATTTGTTCCTGTAGGAGATCCTCAAGAGCCTTTAAAGCTTCCTTCTCCATTGCACTATTAAGTCCCAGATCTCCACCCGGTCTACTGTGTAGTTTTTTAAGGACTAGCTTACGTGCAAAGAGGTAAAGATCTTTCATGGCTGAAAAAAAGTTAAAGGAATTACTCGGGGAAAACGTTAATCCCCTGCTAAGTACGTCACATTGTGTTGCAGATAGGGAGTGCTTAGATAGATTTATCACCTGCAATACGTTCTTGGGTTTCTTCCCCTGTTGGTAAGACGAGATCTCCTTACGTCTGGCCACCTGTCTCTCTCTATTCCTACGGGGGTAATTCATTTCGTGGGAATTGAATCCTTCCTCGTTACGTTTGGATCTCAAAGGGTTCTCACTAGATGTTGCAGATGAGAAGGATGTGGATCTTGATCTAGGTGTAGGTCTTAAACCAGGCTTGCGCCATTTGTACATTTTACCCTCCAAAAAGTCGTTGTTATCTCTTTGAAATTTGGAAGATTTGACTGAGAGGATTTCCTGCTCCCATTTCTTAAAGTCCCCATCCAGATCTATATTAAGTTTTTCCAATTCCAAGTTTGAGAGGTCTTTTTTCAAGGTAATTTGTAACTCCTCTATTTCCTTTTCCAAATCTATCAAGGTTGTTTGGTTTCCTTGTGATAATAATCCCATAAAACCCCTGGAACACTCAGAGGCTAGACCCTCCCATTTGGTCTTAAAGGTTTCATCCTCAATGGGGAAAGAGGGGAAGACCTGTACTCTCAGGCCTCTAGGTATTAATCCCTTAGATAAATACTTTTCCAGGAACGCCCTGTTCCACCAGATTTTGGTTCTTTTTTTATGTAGCTCTTTGAACCTATTGATGCAATCCCTCATATTTCTACCATTAGTGTTTAAAATTGGATTTGCGTCTTCATTAAAAACCTCGTTTAATTGTGAAATCCAGGACTGATCTCGAGTCCTGAAGTCCATTTTAGGCCCGGAGCCAGCAGCTGTGAAAGATACACAGAAATACAATAATATCAACATATGTCTCAACAGGAAAGTGGTTATCAGGGTTAGACCACCAGCAAGTGCGGATTCAGGCCTCCCTACTGTGGGAATAGAGACTCCAAATTAACTATAGAAAACACTGAGAACAAAGGAGTCATAGACTATTAGGATAAATTTGCCAATGGCATAGAAAAATAAACTTTATTAGGACAGTACAGATTACATACAATTTAAAATTAGACTACAAAATCCAAGACCTGTACACCTCCCAAGTGGCAAAAACGAACATAGAGGAAATACCTCTTATAAATGCAGCTCCGGGAAGAAGGAGATCGTTAAATCAAAACAAGCAAGGGCTCAAACAAACATATTGTCAGTTCAATGTAATTGAATATCAAATAAAGGCAAGACGCCAGAATATGAAATATAAGTGAAATTAGGTCATATATTCATCCAGACTCATAGTAGCATTGTAGGTAAATGATTAAATGCTGGACTCAAAAAATGACGACAAATTGTTTACATAAGCCCACATCAAGCAAGATATATCTTCCCAGCAAGTAAAGCCACAAGAGGAAAGGTAAGTAGAAAAGGTATCAGGTAAAAACCTATAGTGCTACTAACCCATATGGTTCCTGTGGTTCAGTGACTTCCCAAGTACGGAGGGACCCCGACGCGCGTTTCGCGAAGATGGCTTTTTCAGAGGGGTATAATATCTTCGATCAAGTCCTTCTACCTTAAATATATTGTTTAATCCAGTCAGCTGGTACGGGTTGGCCAATGAAATCAGATCAATGCGGCCGTGCTTGTCAGACCGTGCTTTTATATCTGCACTAAATTATTTACTGCAGCATATAACTTTGTAGCATTAGAATTCGGTTTTTAAACTTACTTTGACTTCATCCTATGATGTTGTATACCGGCCCTGCCTGTCATACGCGTCATCGCTGGCTCTGACCCTGTCTGCCGTTTGTGCCTCTCTGCGCGTGCGCGGTTTCCGGAGCCACGCATGCGTAGTGGGGACTCGGCTGGCAGGTGTGCGAGTCTCGCGATGTTTCGGTCTGACAAGCACGGCCGCATTGATCTGATTTCATTGGCCAACCCGTACCAGCTGACTGGATTAAACAATATATTTAAGGTAGAAGGACTTGATCGAAGATATTATACCCCTCTGAAAAAGCCATCTACGCGAAACGCGCGTCGGGGTCCCTCCGTACTTGGGAAGTCACTGAACCACAGGAACCATATGGGTTAGTAGCACTATAGGTTTTTACCTGATACCTTTTCTACTTACCTTTCCTCTTGTGGCTTTACTTGCTGGGAAGATATATCTTGCTTGATGTGGGCTTATGTAAACAATTTGTCGTCATTTTTTGAGTCCAGCATTTAATCATTTACCTACAATGCTACTATGAGTCTGGATGAATATATGACCTAATTTCACTTATATTTCATATTCTGGCGTCTTGCCTTTATTTGATATTCAATTACATTGAACTGACAATATGTTTGTTTGAGCCCTTGCTTGTTTTGATTTAACGATCTCCTTCTTCCCGGAGCTGCATTTATAAGAGGTATTTCCTCTATGTTCGTTTTTGCCACTTGGGAGGTGTACAGGTCTTGGATTTTGTAGTCTAATTTTAAATTGTATGTAATCTGTACTGTCCTAATAAAGTTTATTTTTCTATGCCATTGGCAAATTTATCCTAATAGTCTATGACTCCTTTGTTCTCAGTGTTTTCTATAGTTAATTTGGAGTCTCTATTCCCACAGTAGGGAGGCCTGAATCCGCACTTGCTGGTGGTCTAACCCTGATAACCACTTTCCTGTTGAGACATATGTTGATATTATTGTATTTCTGTGTATCTTTCACAGCTGCTGGCTCCGGGCCTAAAATGGACTTCAGGACTCGAGATCAGTCCTGGATTTCACAATTAAACGAGGTTTTTAATGAAGACGCAAATCCAATTTTAAACACTAATGGTAGAAATATGAGGGATTGCATCAATAGGTTCAAAGAGCTACATAAAAAAAGAACCAAAATCTGGTGGAACAGGGCGTTCCTGGAAAAGTATTTATCTAAGGGATTAATACCTAGAGGCCTGAGAGTACAGGTCTTCCCCTCTTTCCCCATTGAGGATGAAACCTTTAAGACCAAATGGGAGGGTCTAGCCTCTGAGTGTTCCAGGGGTTTTATGGGATTATTATCACAAGGAAACCAAACAACCTTGATAGATTTGGAAAAGGAAATAGAGGAGTTACAAATTACCTTGAAAAAAGACCTCTCAAACTTGGAATTGGAAAAACTTAATATAGATCTGGATGGGGACTTTAAGAAATGGGAGCAGGAAATCCTCTCAGTCAAATCTTCCAAATTTCAAAGAGATAACAACGACTTTTTGGAGGGTAAAATGTACAAATGGCGCAAGCCTGGTTTAAGACCTACACCTAGATCAAGATCCACATCCTTCTCATCTGCAACATCTAGTGAGAACCCTTTGAGATCCAAACGTAACGAGGAAGGATTCAATTCCCACGAAATGAATTACCCCCGTAGGAATAGAGAGAGACAGGTGGCCAGACGTAAGGAGATCTCGTCTTACCAACAGGGGAAGAAACCCAAGAACGTATTGCAGGTGATAAATCTATCTAAGCACTCCCTATCTGCAACACAATGTGACGTACTTAGCAGGGGATTAACGTTTTCCCCGAGTAATTCCTTTAACTTTTTTTCAGCCATGAAAGATCTTTACCTCTTTGCACGTAAGCTAGTCCTTAAAAAACTACACAGTAGACCGGGTGGAGATCTGGGACTAAATAGTGCAATGGAGAAGGAAGCTTTAAAGGCTCTTGAGGATCTCCTACAGGAACAAATTACCACTGACCAAGGTAGGTTCCCCAAATCGGTTGTGCCCAGATCGGCGAGGTTCCCACCTTTGTCCATATGTCCGCAAGTTGAGATCTTTACTAAAATGGTAATAAATGACTTTAAATGCATCTCTTCAAATAGAAGAAATGACAACCTGTCTAAATGCCAACGTAATGCATTGAAGGAACTCCAAGGTTTTGAGGATGTTGTTTATAAGGCGGCGGACAAAGGTGGGAACATTGTGATATGGCCAACCGATAAATATGAAAAGGAGGCGTA